>NC_088649.1:17341376-17373876 GCF_964019385.1 Sycon ciliatum | reverse complement strand
GCGATATTCACCAAAAAACGCATTAAGGGCGAAAGAAACGGGCTTTTCTGAAAAGGGCCAAAAAGGGCGAAAAAAGGGCGAGCACCTTTGGGAAAGGGCTAGTAGCGAAAACTCCCAGCTGTCCAATCGCCGAAGAGTTACGATGTCGGCCTTCAGAGATATCGCGCCGTATTCTTACCTCGGCAAATTTAATTTTTTGATCCATCTCTTCGCCATATTAGGGGAAATCTATTTTCGTGTGCTCTTTAGGCGACGGGGCAGTAACCGCGAGAGACGCGATTTCAGGCATTTCCGAAATCCGCCAGCAGGAAAAGACGCCAAAATCGAAGGCTGTGAAGAAATCGCCGATAATTGCGCTAAATTTACAAGTTTCTCCCTGAATTCGACGAAAATCGATGTTGTAGTGTATGTACAGCTTGCATGTAAATGTATAGTATGCTGTGAGCTGTGACTTCTAGTACTGATGTGAGCTGAATTCTGACTTTGAGGCTCATAATATGGCCGAATTTGGACATTCTCTTGGCCAATCGAAAAGCCGATTAGGCGACAAAATCGCGAAATACCTAATCACGGGTAGCGGAGGCGACAGCATTGTCAAATCGCGGTGCAGTTGGTGATTCCAAAGCAGCGATACATTTCTGTTTCACACGGTCGCGAAACCACCTGCTAACTGTTGCACACGAACAGAAAACCAATTTCGCTTGAGGCAGGCCACCACCATAGCCGGTGTACATTTCTGCGCGGGAATATACTCAACAGGCGCATTGTATACATATGTTGCATACACCACCACCGACGCTATAGCCTAGGCTCTGTGGCCGACCACACGCACTACCTACGACAACACGGCACCAAGTCAAGTGCACGAAACGACTGCGATGTGAGCTAGCACATTCTCCAGGAGACAGTGCTAAAAATCGCAGGACGAAGTCGCACGCCTTTGACACCGTGGGTACATCGACATGTATTTTCACCTTGAGATTCGAAACGTTCGTACCAAATGGAGTGCGCAGTATCAAACGTCTCCTGTGTCTATCACATCTCCCCGGATAGCGTCTAGCGCGAACTAGCGCGTACCGGAGGTGTAAACAGTATCCGCAGCAGCGCGCCTTGGGTCAAGTACCTTAGTTGCGAGACTAAAGTTTGGGCCCGCGCCAGTTGGAAACTCACTTCAACTTTCGTCCACCGTGCAGTGCAGTGACGACTTTGTTCAGCGGTTGCCAGCGCAGGAGCCCTAGGCTGCAGTCCTCCAACTTGTCCAACCCGGCAGTTCCTGCACAATGGCGTATCAAACCATCCACTGGCCCGCCGCCCAACGCTACGGTAAGGGAACAAAACGTTGACTACTAGTGTGTGCTTCGCTTCGTAGTGCTACTTTCATTCCTCGTGCCGGTTGCAATGCTTGAAAGAAAATGTTTTGTAAGAACTTAGAAGTGGCGACTTCGGTGGTATTAGTCCTGAAGTGAGGTATTGTATTTGTACAAGCGTCTTGCCGGCAAGAAGCGTGTGTTCCTCGTTGGAACAACCAACTTCATGAAAGTTTTTGTATCTAGCCAATTGCTTCCATTTTGTCATGCGTCTTCGGCAGGCGTTCTTGTGCAGTAGACCCAGGTACTCGAAGTCCGTACACTTTTACAGTGTGTGTTTGTCGAGCTGAAACTCACACTAGCAATGATCACTTGCCAGAATCCTGCTCGTGGATGGAAGGTATCTTGTCCAAGTTTGTTCTGAGGCCAGGCTCGATTGAACCAGGCCATCTTTCGATCCGATCTGTTTCTCTGGAGTTCGCTGATTTTTCATATCAAATTTTTGTGTCGCGGAGGTACTGATCAGAGGTGACTCGAAACACACACATATTTCTGCTAATTGCTAACTTGCAATCCCTCGGTTACGACGAAAGCACCGAAGGGATATGTTTGGCATGTGCCTCCACCAGTATTTCTTGCAAAAGCGTAGTTTGTTGCCGAACTGCAAGCTGTTTTAGTCGGCTCAGAGAAGAAGCAGCTGCGCTGTGAAAACCGCGGGAAAACAGTGGTGGAGATGCCAGGAGTGTCAACCTTTCTGCAAGAATTGGTGGTTCTCTGTAAATTCTTCTCCTCTGGCCATTGTCAGCTCTAAGCTGGCTCTTGATGATTGAGTGAAGGTCTGTTTGACGCTGTGTCCGTTCGAAATCGGTCTTGGCAAAGTTGATTTTTGCATGAAATGTAACCCAATTTGTATTTCGTATGGGCACTCGAAAACCCACTCGCGTGGTATGGGACTTCTGCTTATCGTAGATCCCTGAAAATTGCTACGCGAGGAGAACATACCACACTGTCCCCTCGATAAAATATTTGAGTCGAATACAATAACAGAACATGAAATTATGGGCGTACGAACTTAGGATACCATGTACGGACTTCGAGCACCTGGGTCTACCGTCGGTCGCCGAAGAACTGTGGGGTCAACCTCCTAGCGTACCCTAGGCTAGACTGTTCCTGTTTCCTGTGCAGTCTTAGCGCAGTCGATTCACCGTGTATACATTGGTATGCTGTGCTCGGTAAATTTCTAGCCTGGTCATTCTTCGGCGTCCCGTTCTTCGGCACTCCATTCTTCGGCGTTCCGTTCTTCGGCACTCCGTTCTTCGGCACTCCGTTCTTCGGCACTGCCGTTCTTCGGCACTCCGTTCTTCGGCACTTCGTTCTTCGTCGCCTGCCGACAGTACTGTTTTCTTTCTTGAATCCCAAGTGCAAACCAGTTACAAGCCCAACTACTGTCGTGGACATGGAAATCCGGTCGCAAGTCTAGGGGCCCCAGGCCAGGGCGCTGGCCATGCAGCCATGGCATGAGTAAGCAATAAGCAGTGCACACATGCGCTGATGCGCGCTGGTCGCATCGGATCAACATGCGCACTGCGCGCAAAGCTCTGTATTGGCTGAGGTCATTCGACTGTATTTCCATGTCCACGACAGAACATTACAGCGTTATTCGGGATTTGAATGTCTAACTAGGAAGTAGAGTTGAGTGACCAATATAGGGATAGGGCTGTCTAAAAATTGGTTCTATTGCCATGAAACTCGTAACAGAGCGAAACTTCCCGCAATTCTGAACTTTTGAAATTAATTCAACTTCAGTTGTTCGCTTCTCTACAGTAGTCGATATGCAGTTTGTTTGTTTGTGTAGTTTTCTTCTTTGCACATTAGTTAGACGGGAACTGGGCCCAATAACATGAGTTTTAAATTAACGCGAATAGCTAAGAGCCGTATGTAAGTATTCGTCTTTGCGACAGTCGACGCTTGGAGTGCGGTAGGGCGCAACACTATGCGAGGGTCCATTCCTAGGAACAACAGGAGCGAAAGGCTTCCTCCAGGCATGCAAGTCGTACAGTAGGAGGGTCAGACCGGGTGCAAGCGGACTTGAAAACTGATAGGTTCGGAACGGAGGACCAGGGTGGAGGGCGGGATGGCAGGGGTGCAGCGGATGGTGGAAGATGCCGCTCTGCCATTTGCCTCCATGTCTCCTTGCTTTTGCGGATCCGAACAGGGTATATTGACTGCGACACGACACTAGCTGGCGTAGGAGCACTATGACGCTTCGCGATGTTAGCTATACAGGCCGCCTGGCGCTCGACTTTTAGCTGGATAGTTGGTGCACCAGATATTTCACGTGGTTGATTCATAGGTGTTGTCTTTGTGCACCCAGTGGAGAGGCAAAGGCAGCTGTTGTAGGAAACATCCAGATGATGCTGACCTTGCTTGGTGGCAAGACCATAGCAGGCTGGTGCCCCATACAGACCAGAAGAGAGCACGTACTGCCGCGAGATTGCTTTGGCGAGTGCATGCAGAAGTTTGTGCTTGGTGAGATTGTCCAACGCCGTCCTTGTCTGCTTATCCAAGTCTTCGGTCTTCACATCAGAACGCTCGTAACTATCTGGACAGTCCAACATAACAGACACCTTCTGCACATGGCTGCTATCACGCGACATGACCACACATCCTTTACTTTTGTCAGAAGGTTTTACTACTAAGTCTTCATGCTTGCGGACATCTCTCAAGGCTCATCTCTCTCTCTCTCTCTCTCTCTCTCTCTCTCTCTCTCTCTCTCTCTCTCTCTCTCTCTCTCTCTCTCTCTCTCTCTCTCTCTTTTAATTCGAATCACAATGAAGAGATCGTTTTTAGAGTGGAGAAGTGAAGTTTGCTGAATGTGTCAGTGGGTTGGAGTTTGCAGACAATTAGAAAAGCCAATGGATATACTTGAACAAAACAGTGATGGAGATATAAGTCAACACATCGCTAGTGTTCACAAGAAATACTTTGCATGCAAACCCCTGACCACAGGGAACCCTGATATTCAGTGATATCCAGCGTTGCTCGACATGATTTTCCAGCATGATTTCGGGAAGGCAAAATGAGCTTCCCGCAAGGTACATGTCTACATGACATTGTACCTGTAGTCTGTATCACCAATCCTAGAGTCTGCCATCGGCATAGCGATTGTACGATACGGATTCTTCATTCTTTGAACTTCTTTCCTTGTTCGCCTAGTCTCTTTTTCCAGTTCTGAACAGATGCGATAGCGGAGGCGCAGTACAATGATGATCGTAGTGCGGCAATCATCTATGAGTAGGTGCAGGCTCTGATGGTGGTGGCAGAAGGTCGGCTGGGTCGGGCCTTCAATGCAGTTGTATACTTCAAGTAATTATGGTGTACGCAATTGCTACACGACACTTCAGTTGACAGTGCACGCACTCCTCCACAATTGACCACTTGAGACTGGACTGGCCAGTGTACTGTCCACCAGGCTACCACCAGACTGCACGTAAGCCAGTGTCTCAATCGGGGGTCCCGTTAGTCTCGCCCTGCGCCGTCTCTAACCTTTGTGACGGCTGGAAGAACACGACTTGTCTTCACCCAGTCCAAACGCAACACACACTGAATCAACTGGTCTCGTCAGAGTGAAGCAGAGAATGTTGCACAAGGCGAGCGGCAAGGGTTCGCGCTAATTATGTTGATACATACGTAGAGTGGTTTTACGAGAACATTAAAACCCGAGATTCCCCCCCCCCCCCCCTCTCCAGTTCGCAGAAGGTGAATCAGAAGGCTGTTCGCCTCGTAGTCCAGGGTGAAAGTCAGGACTTCGCCGATTATCCATGGATAAGTCTTCGCTTCGTACTTTGTATACAGTCACCGAAATTACTCTGGCCGAGCCCGGCCCGCTCCATAGAGGAACGAACGTTTTGTGATGGTTGGAACACCCAGTCCTAACCCAGCACACACCGAGCCATCTGGATTCGTCAGAAAAGAGAAGCGGAGAATGTTCACTTGTCAGGAGAAGATCACCAACATGACCTCTCGCCAGAAACAGCAGCATGCTATGCTATGCACGTAATACATAGCAGAAGCAGCGAGCAGCGGCAGAAGCGATAGATTGCGCACCCACCCACACACACAACCCACTCAGAACGACGGTTATCACATGAACAACCCACGGTTATCCCTTGTGATGAACACACAGCTAGAAATTAGCAAATGGGTGTTGGGAGTAACGCTTCTGGAAAGAAAAACATGGATGTACACGTACAGGACCGTGGCATGCTCTACTGCTGTCTACTCTAGGCCAATGCATCCGAGTTCAATGCCGCTTGCTAGTGGCATAAGCGTGCTCAGTTCAGGTGAGAGGAGGAACATCGGCTTTGTTTTAGCATATTATGGTGTTAAAGGTTATGCCTCTGTCATGTGGTGAACTAGAGGATTCGCTTATGGACGTCAAGTACTGTATTTACGAGGCATTAGCTGCATTAAATATTTTTATGAATCCAGGTACAAAGGTGTAGCGTTCATACGGATGCGGAAAACTAGGCCTCCAGCCGAGTCTCGCGTGAACCGTGAATTTTTTCGCCGCACTTTGGGGAGCTTCTATACTCGTGCCGCACACATACACACGCCAGGGCTGCTACTACTTGTGCCGTGGGACGTTGAGAAAAAAACATACTGTGCGTGCTTGTGCATGTGGTGATTGTGTGTATGTGTGTGCATCGGCTTGTGCATGCGGGGGACCGTGCGTGTGCGTTGTATAATATTCCTCAGGCAAAGCGTGTGGTCTGCTCGCCGAAGGAAGTCATTGACCAGTTCGCTGAAGACCAGGTCAAAGGAGAAGACGGTTAGTTCCAATACTGCTTGATTTCTGACTGCGCTGACAACATTTTTATATCAATTTTTACGAGCGATGCACCTACATACTGTGTGCAAGGAGTGCTCAACATGCCACCGAGGCAGAGCATAGAACAGTAAATGAGGGGACAGAAAGGCTCTGTGGTTGTGTGCGGCTGTGTGTGGAAATCAATTTTTAGAAATTCTGGTGTGGTAAAAGAAAATTGCACCCAATGACCATTCTCCTCGTGTTACCATGACAATGCATGAACTCGAAGAAATTCACTTCTCGCGAAACTACAGTTAGCGCTACTCGTTCATCAAAATGTTCAATCAAGCGCGACCGATTGTTGTTTTTCAGTTGTGATTTATTTGCAATCGCTTTCAGTTTAGCGCTTGTAAATGTGGGCTAGCAATACTGATTCTCCTGCACAGCTTCGCAAAGAGACAAAGGAAGAACCACATGATGGTGAGTTGGGTTGGGAGCACACAAGAGAGAGTGGCATCAGCAAGGATCGTCTCCTTTCTTCTTTTCGAAAAGGACCATTTCTCTGCGATTCCCCACCTTTTTCTGGCGAAAGCGATAGGTCGGTTTTAGCTGATCACGGCTCATGTAAAAGAAGAACGGTAACCATAGTACCTATGCCAATGCCTTTTCATTGTCTTGTGCATTTGGGTTTTTTTTATCTCTGTTGTTGTCCAGGATCTTCTCGCTCCACATATACTGGCATGCACAGAGACATAGACAGCAATAGCGACAACACACAAAGTGAAGGGTAGTTGGCCACAGCCAGATGTGAACCGGATAACGAGTGAGGTATGGAAGCAAGGACTGAGAACAGTGTCTCGGATAGAATAGGCGTGCCAGTGGATAGCAGAAATAGGCCATGATGCAGCACCACTTGGGACCGTCAGATTAATTTTCCTGGACCGAGCCAGCCGAGAAAAAACCCTCGCGCCGACGGATGCATTTGTGAGGGAAAAACCGGGTTTATATCCCCAATGGCGATTAGGCATGGCAAGCACATCATGGCAAACAGTGATAAAAAGCAATGATAATATGCACAGAAATGAAGGGTGGGAGGGCAGGGATACTGGTGAGACTCAAAACTGACTAAAGAAGTCAGGAAAAGAAGCGACAATAAAGAACACACCAGATGCCATATTTGCAACTGAAAATATTTCGCGAGAAATAAAACTTATTTTCAAGCATTCTTTTTGTGGAGCGCTTGGGTTGCAATGAAGCGGCAACCCTATGGACGGTCAAGCTGCCCCTGCCTTCTCCCACTCCCGCCATTCCATTGTCTCATCGATGCCTTGATGCTTTGTGCCATCAAATGGTGTGTGGTTTTTGAGAAGAATAAATAAAAAAATTCAACACCTCGTCGGCCGTCTACAAGCAGCTTCCTAACTGCTCATCAGTGGGGTGCCGCCATACGAACTTGATGTACTGGCGCAGAGGACTGTCCGTGGTAAGTCTAGTCCACTGGCAGTCTTGTCACGCTGGTGCTAAACCTAGCCAGCCGAAGTTCTGGTAATCATATTCTCAAACAAAATACCGGTACATTTCTCCCTGTGTCTCTAGTGCTGACCTTGCTCAACCTCGTCTCCCTTCTGCGCAGCAAATTGGCCGAGTGCACCACAGGCTGCACTGTACATCACACATCACGCTCGTGCCAGAACACCTAATTTGTTATACTAGCGACTGTTTTCACTTGGAACTAAGGGAATTCCCCGTGATGCTGCCACATCAATAGAGTACACATGTTACATGAACCACACTATCACTGTATGTGAACATATAAATGTATATCAAACGATGCAGGCAGCCAGACTGTGTCGGCCAATGAAGCCTCATCAGCGCAACTCCAAGCTTAAAATAGGATTGAACTGTCAGCCATGGCTACGAGAACCACAGACATTAGGACAGCTCGATGTACTAGCGTTGAGAGTGCTCAAACTGCTAGAAGCAGCTGGCAAATCATAAAGCAATATTTACATGTATATCATACGTTAATATAGCTATGAATAGGATGAAGGCCGCAGACATCACGCAACTACGTTACTTGTTTGACATGTATTACTGTGTATTTTATAGGTTTCGCCGCATGTTCTTCGGCAAGCGCCCTGAGGCTGGCACTGCACACAGCCTGTTGGGCTTCCGATATGGGAGTGAGCTGTTTCAGTTTCTTGTAGAACAACTCAAACTCGGTCAGTATGACTTCCTTCTTGTCACTAACAGGAGGAATACCGAAGTCCGTGCCCCGGCACAGCAACTCCTTTTGGACGGTAGTTAGCTCAATGTTGGTGCGGTTAATGATTGTATCTGTATTGATCTGTATTGACCCAAAACGTTTAGTGCGCAACCACTTGAGATTCTTATCGTACTTCACAATAAGACTAGTTTTTAGTTTGTTGTCATTGTCGGCAATAAGTGAGCTAAACCTAAGGTAGTCATGATCGGAAAGGAACGAGCGGGCCATGCGATACAAACGTTTGAACTCCGACTGTATCGTACAAAGTGTGTCAGCCGACCGAGCGATATCATCCTTCAAGAATACTCTTTCGATGGATAAGGAGTGATACGCTTTGGCCTTATGTACACGTTTCTGGAAAGAATTCGGACAAACACCACAATCACGACACTGTTTAAGAAACGAAATATTCAGTGAAAGGCAATTACAAACATGGCGCTTTCGCAGGGCATTATTCAGAATGTCTATCTGTTGTCTCGTGTATCTCCGTTTAAAATATACAAATAACCTACGTGGAGATAATAATTTTAATATAGCTATGAATAGGATGAAGGCCGCGGACATCACTAGGGTCAGGGTTAAAAATATCTGCAAGCAGATCGGCGGTAGGGAGGCAAAACGCAGAAAAGTGTATGGAAAATGCAAAGCAATGTATAAATAAGGTGCAGTGGATAATATAGGAACACAAAGCAATGCAAGAGAAAATTTGAACGCAATAGTAAAAGTTAAAAAACGCAATGATGTAGGTGGATGAGACGTGTATTGTGAAGAAAAAAAGAAACTGTCCAAAGGGAGATGGTGATAAGCTTATTTCTGCACTATTAAAGGAGTGCTTCATCAGACCAATGGAGTCAAAAGAGAGGAACAGTTTCTTATCAATGGGATTAAGGTGTGTGGGTGAGAACCGTAGGAGGTGTAGAAAAAAGACGGCTGGGAAGTGCGAACTCAAACATGTTTATGTTTCAGATGGCTAGCCAGACATTTTGTCTTTTTCCACGCGATAAACGGCGCCTGGCCTAAGACTGTGTCAAGTTTATGCTTGGTCCATAGGGATCTTAGCACTTTGTTGAGATCAGTGAGGCCAGGGTGGTATGGTAGTATAAGTGGTGGTGTGGTGTTAGTTTTGGTGTGAGCAGGTCGTCTACGGTGCGTGGAGGAGAGTGCAGCGCTGACTACAGATTTAGAGTAGCCACGTTCAATTGATTTTGAGGCTAAAAAGGAACGGGTACAAAGATGTAGCTTAAGATGTAGATCCCCTGCCTGCTCGAATCATTTCGCCAAGTGCCACCGCCTTCCAGGTATGGTGGGGGTGGGAAGATCTTGGGGAGATGTATTGAAATTTGTTAGTTTGTTTAAAATTAATTTTAGATTCGATTGCGTTGTCTAGGATGCTAAGTTTAAGATCTAACATAATCTCTACTTTACTTGTTTCGTATGTGAATTTGACAGGGCAATTGGTTTGAATGGGTTCGTTGATAATTTATTTGATTCGTTCCTCAACAGGCCAGAGGGTGAAGTTGATGAAGAGGGCCCAGTAATACGTCGGCGATAGAATGGATGATACGATGGGGCGTATCTTGAGTGGATTTTTGTGGAGTTTCGGGAGTCCGTAAAAATTTGGAATACGAGTTCCGGGCGTCCGGAGTTGTTTAGTAAGGCGTTTATGTAAGTCGTCCTCAATAGGGAGTAAAGCTTCTTCAAAGGCTGGTTGGGTGTCCGGGATGGAATCTACGGTTTCGTATGTATCTTTGTTTAGAAGATGGTCTAGACAAAGGGATTTATACTTGGCCGTTGTCATGACGACAGTGGTGGAGCCTTTGTCAGCTTTACATATTATGAGATCGGAGTTACGGAGAGTATCCAGAGCTTCGAGTTCAGCCGGTGTGAGGTTTTTTTTAGTGGGTTTTGGTTTAAATTGTTGTATGGTAGTACCGATATCCATACTGAACTCTATTAATTCAATAGGAATGGAGTTAAGTGGCGGTGTCCAGTTTGATCGGGCAAAAATTCTAAAAATATTGGTTCCTGGTACTTGGTTGGCCCAAGAAGTATGCATGGACATGTAAGTTGCGTAGGAACCTGGGGACATTGTCGACCCAAGAAGTGTGTGGGAGGGTGTTGGTTCTAGGAACGAATTTAAGCCGAGACTTAAAATGTCTTTAGCAGTATCAGAGATGTCTATGTCCCCGATCATGGTTACCAGTGTTGTGTTCTTAGATTCGTTAAATATAAGTTCAGCTGCTCGTTTTTAAGTCTCTTCCTGTTCCGGCGGCGTTTCGATTTTTTAGCCGTACACTCGCCATGCTGACCTAATGCATCAGCCGTACACTCGCCATGCTGACCTACTGCATCAGTTAGTTGTCACGAACGTGGCGGAGGAGGAAAATAGGTGGGCTGGCGCCTTTGTTGTGGGCATGGAGTTGGCCTAGTCATCTGTCTAGGTATAAAATGTTGTGGCGGCAGCATAGGGCCGATGAATCGGGGCGGCCCTCGAGGTTTGTAAGGTTGGACACGAGGGGGTTGATAGTATCTAAGGGGCTGCGGTGGGCCCATTGGGTGAAGTGGTCCCCGGGTTCTCGGAGGGTTAACAACATGCTGGGGCCGGATTATTTGTGGCTGTTGTTGGTAGGGGGTTCTTTGTTGTGTTGTATTGCGTTGGCCGGTGGCATGGGTTCTAGGTGGTTTATCAAACGTAGGCTGGATTTGTACAAAGTTTTGCCTAGGTCTAGAGACATGTCTGCCTTCGAGGTGGGGCCTGTGGAGGTGGTCGGGCACTTAGGGGCTGAGATTGTTTGCCCATTTGTTGCTGGGGTTTTAGTGGTTTTGCTTTATCAGAGTGCTAGAATGTGTTTGGCGAGGCTCGAGCGGTGAATGAGCGGTGTGTCACTCATTTTTTCGCAGATAACGGAATCTATGGCTCTAGGTAGGTCCGTGATAGCTGTAGATAGCGTTTTATGTGCCTCCTGAAAAAGGTCCTGGTGACTGGCCAGTTCAATTTCTAGCACTTTCAAGTTAGTGTCGGCAGCGATTTGCGCTAGTTTTTCATCTGAGGGGTCATGGCCAGTTTTACGTGGTTTGTATCTAAGAGCATTGTGAGGGGTTTTGGAACTATGGCGTACCTGTTCATCAAGAATGTTGCTGCCTGCTATCTGTAGGTTGGCCTTGTGGTCACGTAATTTCTTTAGAATTGGCCAGAAGAGATTTTGGTATTTTCTCCAGACTGTGTCAGTAGGGAGGAAGGTATCTGTGTCTTGTATTATACCGGGAGCGATTTCAAGTGGTGGGGGCTCGTCGGGAGCTAAATCGGGCTGCGGGGGGTCGATAGGTATTTGTAGGACCGGGGGAGAGGCCGGTGTTCCGCTGCGGCGATACCGGCCCATACACCACCTGCTGATCCACTCGCCGCCGGGAATTCCCTCGCTGCTGCTAAACTAGCTAGAGAGGCGGCCGCCGCTGCCTCCGATAAAACTGACGGAGCTGCCGCTTGCCTGGGCGGGGACGACGGAACCGCTATCAATATTATCATTGAGAACAACGGTGAACCACCGGCCTCTCCCCCGGTCCTACAAATACCTATCGACCCCCCGCAGCCCGATTTAGCTCCCGACGAGCCCCCACCACTTGAAATCGCTCCCGGTATAATACAAGACACAGATACCTTCCTCCCTACTGACACAGTCTGGAGAAAATACCAAAATCTCTTCTGGCCAATTCTAAAGAAATTACGTGACCACAAGGCCAACCTACAGATAGCAGGCAGCAACCTTCTTGATGAACAGGTACGCCATAGTTCCAAAACCCCTCACAATGCTCTTAGATACAAACCACGTAAAACTGGCCATGACCCCTCAGATGAAAAACTAGCGCAAATCGCTGCCGACACTAACTTGAAAGTGCTAGAAATTGAACTGGCCAGTCACCAGGACCTTTTTCAGGAGGCACATAAAACGCTATCTACAGCTATCACGGACCTACCTAGAGCCATAGATTCCGTTATCTGCAACAAAATGAGTGACACACCGCTCATTCACCGCCCGAGCCTCGCCAAACACATTCTAGCACTCTCTGATAAAGCAAAACCACTAAAACCCCAGCAACAAATGGGCAAACAATCGCAGCCCCTAATTGCCCGACCACCTCCACAGGCCCCACCTCGAAGGCAGAATCAACATGTCTCTAGACCTAGGCAAAACTTTGTACAAATCCAGCCTACGTTTGATAAACCACCTAGAACCCATGCCACCGGCCAACGTAATACAACACAACAAAGAACCCCCTACCAACAACAGCCACAAATAATCCGGCCCCAGCATGTTGTTAACCCTCCGAGAGCCCGGGGACCACCTCACCCAATGGGCCCGCCGCAGCCCCTTAGATACTATCAACCCCCTCGTGTCCAACCTTACAAACCTCGAGGGCCGCCCCGATTCATCGGCCCTATGCTGCCGCCACAACATTTCATACCTAGACAGATGGCTAGGCCAACTCCATACCCACAACAAAGGCGCCAGCCCACCTATTTTCCTCCTCCGCCACGTTCGTGACAACTAACTGATGCAGTAGGTCAGCATGGCGAGTGTACGGCTGATGCAGTAGGTCAGCATGGCGAGTGTACGGCTAAGAAATCGAAACGCCGCCGGAACAGGAAGAGACTTAAAAACGAGCAGCTGAACTTATATTTAACGAATCTAAGAACACAACACTGGTAACAATGATCGGGGACATAGACATCTCTGATACTGCTAAAGACATTTTAAGTCTCGGCTTAAAATTCGTTTCTAGAACCAACACCCTCCCACACACTTCTTGGGTCGACAATGTCCCCAGGTTCCTACGCAACTTACATGTCCATGCATACTTCTTGGGCCAACCAAGTACCAGGAACCAATATTCTAGAATTTTTGCCCGATCAAACTGGACACCGCCACTTAACTCCATTCCTATTGAATTAATAGAGTTCAGTATGGATATCGGTACTACCATACAACAATTTAAACCAAAACCCACTAAAAAGAACCTCACACCGGCTGAACTCGAAGCTCTGGATACTCTCCGTAACTCCGATCTCATAATATGTAGAGCTGACAAAGGCTCCACCACTGTCGTCATGACAACGGCCAAGTATAAATCCCTTTGTCTAGACCACCTTCTAAACAAAGATACATACGAAACCGTAGATTCCATCCCGGACACCCAACCAGCCTTTGAAGAAGCTTTACTCCCTATTGAGGACGACTTACATAAACGCCTTACTAAACAACTCCGGACGCCCGGAACTCGTATTCCAAATTTTTACGGACTCCCGAAACTCCACAAAAATCCACTCAAGATACGCCCCATCGTATCATCCATTCAATCACCGACGTATTACTGGGCCCTCTTCATCCACTTCACCCTCTGGCCTACAATACTTAAACACCCATCCACACTCATCAACTCATAACTCCGTACTCATGACTATGGATGTGGTTTCCCTTTATACATCTATTAAACACGTCCATGGCCTCCAGGCACTTGCGTGGCACCTCCGCCAGCAGGATGTCCCAGGTACATGGAGAGTGGCTGTAATAAAAATCATGAGAATTATTCTCATGAATAACTACTTCACATTCAACGACTCTACTTATCACCAACTCCAGGGAACAGCGATGGGCAGCCCCGCAGCTGTCGCTTACGCTAATATCTTTATGTTTCGAATGGAACGTTATCACCTTACAACTTTCTTCGCCTCCTCTATTCTGGCAAAGAGATACATTGACGACCTTTTCGCCGTCACTGTTGAGGAACGAATCAAACAAATTATCAACGAACCCATTCAAACCAATTGCCCTGTCAAATTCACATACGAAACAAGTAAAGTAGAGATTATTATGTTAGATCTTAAACTTAGCATCCTAGACAACGCAATCGAATCTAAAATTAATTTTAAACAAACTAACAAATTTCAATACATCTCCCCAAGATCTTCCCACCCCCACCATACCTGGGAGGCGGTGGCACTTGGCGAAATGATTCGAGCAGGCAGGGGATCTACATCTGAAGCTACATTTTTAGGTACCCGTTCCTTTTTAGCCTCAAAATTAATTGAACGTGGCTACTCAATCTATAGTCAGCGCTGCACTCTCCTCCACGCACCGTAGACGACCTGCTCACACCAAAACTAACACCACACCACCACTTATACTACCATACCACCCTGGCCTCACTGATCTCAACAAAGTGCTAAGATCCCTATGGACCAAGCATAAACTTGACACAATCTTAGGCCAGGCGCCGTTTATCGCGTGGAAAAAGACAAAATGTCTGGCTAGCCATCTGAAACATAAACATGTTTGAGTTCGCACTTCCCAGCCGTCTTTTTTCTACACCTCCTACGGTTCTCACCCACACACCTTAATCCCATTGATAAGAAACTGTTCCTCTCTTTTGACTCCATTGGTCTGATGAAGCACTCCTTTAATAGTGCAGAAATAAGCTTATCACCATCTCCCTTTGGACAGTTTCTTTTTTTCTTCACAATACACGACTCATCCACCTACATCATTGCGTTTTTTAACTTTTACTATTGCGTTCAAATTTTCTCTTGCATTGCTTTGTGTTCCTATATTATCCACTGCACCTTATTTATACATTGCTTTGCATTTTCCATACACTTTTCTGCATTTTGCCGCCCTACCGCCGGTCTGCTTGCAGATATTTTTAACCCTAACCCTAACCCTATCGAATGATGATATCATTACCTCCGTATACAGAAAGCCCACGTTCACCGGGCAGTATATTGTGTATGATTCGTACTGCTCCTACCAGTACAAAGTGAATTTGGTGCGGAACCTAGTTGACAGGGCACGGCGCATCTGCTCGCCAAGTAAACTCAGCGAGGAGTTACAATACTTAAAGTCTGTGTTTCTAAAGAACGGATACCCTGAAGATGTACTCAATAAACTAATGAAAACAGCAGACAAATCGAAGGAAGTGAGTGTTGGTCCTGCTCGATGCCCAATTTATCTTTGTTTGCCTTGGAAAGGAAACACATCGCTGACCATGTGCCGCGCAGTCAAGACGCTAGTAATGAAAACATACTTCGCAGCACATTTCATTCCTGTATTCACGACGATACGTGCGTTCATGGTGAGGAAGGACGTCCTACCATCCCATCTTTTGAGCCATTTGGTTTACCAATTTGAGTGCCGGAATTGTGGTAGCCGGTACGTTGGTAGGACCCTTCAACACCTGACCGCACGTATCAAACAGCATGAACCGCTGCATATTCTACCGGATGCAGCTAAATCCAAGCGGCCGAAGCGTGGCCGACCGCTCAAGAACCCACCCCCTGTGCCAGTGGTACGGACTGAGCCAACACAGAATGCGGTGCCGTGTGGGAGAGCTAGGCTGCCCAAGTTGCCAACTCCAGCAGCACCACCGTCGCCCTTGCCACCAACAGAACCGCCACCGGCTCTTCTTGTGGCGGGGGCTGGGGTGGACCCACCTACACTCGCGCTGGCATCACCAACTCTCACACGAATTGCCACGCCGCCCACATTAATCCAGAGACCTCGGAGGGCAACAGCAAACTACTGCACAGAGATCTATGCCAGAAACGGCCAGGGACCACGCGTTGTGGACAGTACCAACAGGAGGAGGGTCGAGCAGTATCATGAGTCAGTGAGTGAAGCGGATCTGGAGGAACAACTCCGCTCACGGGACGAGCAGCTAGCAAACGGTAGACAAGTGGTCTGTACTGAAACGGAGGATGGGACGGATGATCAGAGGATGGAAGAGGAATTGGATGACGAAACGGTTGGTGAGGAGACAGAGGACGAGGCAGATGATGGTGGTGATGATGATCGTGAGGATGACGAGCGGAACGAGGAAGAGGACGAGGAGATGGACAAGGAGGAGTCGGGTGGGAAGGAGCGAGATGAGGCGGATGAATGTGTTGATCGTAAGAAGTCAGCTGTGTATCTACACTTGGTATCTCGTCTTGACTGTCTTGGTGTGTATGATGACTCTCATTTTTCTGTACTGTGTCGTGCGCGTTATGTCCAACAGTTGAAAGTCCTAGAGGCAGTTTGTATACGTATTCATAAGCCTGTTTTGTGTAAGCAGAAAGAGCACATTGTTGCACTGAAGTTGTATTCGTAGGTTGACACTTCGTTCAGTGCCTTCTCGCCTTTGGTTATGTAATCTTGTTACCTTTCTTGCGTTTCCTCTAGTGGTTTTATTGCACTTGTATCTTGATGTTATTTCTAACGCCTTTCTATTTACAGTACTTAACTTCAGTTTCTTTGGTTGTATCCTTAGTTCCGCTTTTTCCCACTGATGATAGGAACGAGAAAATCGATTCTGGGTTTTCAATAATATTTTTGTTACAAAATACACAGTAATACATGTCAAACAAGTAACGTAGTTGCGTGATGTCTGCGGCCTTCATCCTATTCATAGCTATATTAAAATTATTATCTCCACGTAGGTTATTTGTATATCATAATAATTATATTTACCCGGTTTTAATCCAATTAAGGCTACAGGTCATAGCACCCGCCGGTGCCCCGGGCTCTGCACTCCTTATTTGGCATTGACAATACATAATACACCCTCAGCGCCTGGGTGTCATTTTCAATGATGTATAATATTATACCTCTTTAGCACAAAACGGGTTAGTAAATGTTGTGTTCAAAGTGCGGCTTGTACTCCGATACTCAAATTAACGGTGACGCATCATGTGGATGCCTAAATGAGGGTGCAATTGTAGAAGAGTGCTATGTCTTGTCCACGGGTCGGCCTAGTGCACAGAGACGTCGACTTAACTGTACTGCTCATAGCAAGTACCATACCCCGCATAACCATGAGGGCCAGATTGAGCCCTGACAACATCTGTTATAGGATTGAGGAAGGATGCAGCGAATGGAATTTTCGGTCCGGCTATTCTTTGAAGTGCATGTACACACATTTGACATGCACCTCTTCCTTCTCTTATGCTGTTTCTTTTTTGCTAGATCCGCAAAAAGTCCCTCTTGGATTTGTGAAATAAGACCACAATCATCATGACCAATTCATCACAATCCTCTGATGGCTGAGCGGATCGAGATGAGAAGTTAGACCACCCGTAACTTTGCAGCTGAGGCTGGTAGCAGCTTTCATGGTCAGATTAAGGAAATTGATGGACAACGGCCAAATAACACTTCATATCACAGAGAGTGGGACTGCAGGAAGACAGTCGGCAGTCCATCGAGTCCACGACACACATGCCAATGTTAGTTCCGAATCAGGTTGGCCAGCTTTACTTTAACATTGGACTGGTGAGGCTTGACGGAAGCATCCTATGGGTACCTGCATGAGGGTGCAATAGTAGGAGAGGGCTATGTCTGGTCCACACGTTTGCCTAGTGTACGGAAACATCGACTTTACTCTACTGCTCATACCCAGCATAACGACGAGGGCCAGAATGAACCTTGGAGTACATCTGTTATAGGAATGAGGAAGGTTGCAGAGAATGGAATTTTAGGTCTGACCATCCTTTCCAGTGCATGTACACACATTTCATATGCACCTCTTCCTTCTCTTATGCCATTATGATTGGCAAGAATATCCTGTTTGGATTTGCAATACAGAATACCACCATCATCATCATGTCCTCAATTCATCATAATCATCTAATGACTGTGCGAACCGAGGTGAGGAAATGGGCGACTCGCAACTTCGCAGTGGAGCAGATTGGGGGCAATTGATTGATAAACAACCGAGCAGATGGAATCCACGGGTGCCTCGGCTTCCTCGAAGCGCAATTGGTCACCAAAAAAGCCACCAGATGATGTGGTGGCTGGGCTTATGACTCGCTCCAGGGCGAGGTCGGTCATGCAGCGGTCTGCACTCGGTATCGTCATCGTTAACAACAACACTGACGCCGACTGTAAATACATCATCTACACGGATGTCGTCTGCATCGGAAGTGTCTTCAGCATCAGTAGCGGCCGCTACGTCAAAAGCATTGGCGTCATCACCTTCACTTGCCGAGTCCACGCTAGTGTCAACCTCGTCAATGACATCATCATCCTGCATGTCGCAGTCATCTGCTAATGTGTCTTCTAAATCGGTAAGAGGTCCATTGTCAACTAGATCGGTGTCATTACCTGGAGACAAGTTATATGGAGCCTAATGGGACCCACCACCACACTCCATTATTCACCCCAGTGTCTGGAGACATGTGGATTTTGTAGAGAAAAAAATAATAATATTATGCTGTTTCCGTTAATGTTAAAGTGTACGACCAGTCTGCTGTGGCTAATCGTCTTGTGTCTAGTGGTGAATGTCATTCTAGCTACTCTGACGGTTGTTTTCAGTCTCGTCTCGTGCACCTAGTCGGGGTTATGTGCGTGTTTTTGAGTCACATTTTCGGCAACTAAACCGATCTTGTGTAAGCAAAAGAAGAATTAGTTTATCTTAAAGTGTTTTTAAAATTTAGATCAGTAGTTCTCAGTGCTGTATCTCGTCTTTTTTTTTGTTGAGACCGAGCAGTGCTCTGTGCTCGGTCCCAACTTGAACGGATCCGGGGTGTTCTACTGTGGCGCACGCAGAGAACAGATGATGTGAGAAGTAACAGTACGAGGGGACTCATCAGATTCACAACTGCCTTCCTCCCTTCGTAAGCCAATGATACTCCGGAAAATATGGTACAGTGTATGTCTAATACCTTGAGGGACGATGATCACTGAAGAAAGTCACAAGAAACCTCTTCTGGTTAGCTACAAGTGGACTTTCAACTTGTGTGTTGGAGTAATGGCACAACTCAAACCACAATTAATTTTTTTGTTTCCAAGGCGTTCACATATATATTTGGAATTATTTCACAAGATCCAGAGGTCCATAGTTTTGAAACACGCTATTGCCTTTTTCTGTGTTTCTTGTATTGTCTGGGCAGAGAAATCGACCGCAACCTTATAGAATCTCTGCAGACCAACATCTTTGATAACCTCGCATTGCTAACAGCACTGTGAGTGCAGCTCGAGATGCGTGTGTGCATGGGCACGTGCGTGTTCAAGTGCGTGTAAATGCAAGTATCACCCTCACCGGGGGCAGGGTAACTGCATTTGGATCCCGGGCACATGCATGTCAGCGTAGTTCTAGGAATCCCGCCCTCGTGGCCGTCCTTTGCGATGTCTAATCTTGCTTAATACCAGTGCTGAACTGCGCTGTGGTGGTGATCACACTCAACCTGCTTAGTGAGTTTCCTGTGTGTCTTGATTTGTCTGATTATTTTGTTGTTTATTTGTTATCGCTGCTGCTGGTATTGCCGCTACTGGTGTTGCTGCTGTCGCTGCTGCTGCTGTTTCTAACTAGTCATCGCCATTCTGCCTGGATTCACCTTCCGCTGATCCAGTGTGTGTGTGTGTGTGTGTGTGTGTGTGTGTGTGTGTGTGTGTGTGTGTGTGTGTGCGTGTGTGTGTGTGTGTGTGTGTGTGTGTGTGTGTGTGCCTTGCACGCTGTTGAATGGTGTAATCCCAGCACAAGCTGTTCGCTATCCTCACTTCCGCGATGGGGGTGTCTGAGTCTCAGCGTGCGTGCGTTTGTGGGTGCGTGTGTTTACAGCCCGAGACAAGGCAATCGTACACTGCCCGCAGACCAACTCCATGCCGCTCATGTACGACGGCTATGAAGCTGCTTCACTTGGGCCGAGGCACTCGGGAAAGAGACCGGCTTCCGATTGCAATGCTGGCAAGGGAAATCCAACTGAGCTCCTTATGTACATCAGGAGAACTTCCACGCTTACCGTATTATCTCTAATATAAGCACAGTCTCCAATAATAGCACGTCTCCAAATGTGTGTGTCATACATGAATTTGGCATGGCAACATGCCTCTGAAATGAGGTTGAAATAATAATGGAACGTCTCCAATAAAGGAACGTCTCCGTTAATAGCACGGGGCGGAGGTACATTGAAGAAATAAAGGACCGTGCTTATATTAGAGATAATACGGTATGCACATCAGGAGAACTTCCACGTCCTCTCCAAACTACTCCACCATGCAACTCCTCATCACGTGGCTGATCTCGGATTTTTACTGCGGACTCATCGGCGGAAGGCAATCAAATTGGTGTCATGGCTGGAGTGCAGAAAAGGCAGAGACTGAGAGAAAGAGAGAGTACAGCACCATCGTGTTCGTAACAGCATTAGCTGAAGATAACGTTAGACGGATAGATGGACAGATTCAGATAGATCGAGTAACTACAGATTGTCATCGTGATAATACAGTGCTGGCAATTGAAATCCGACCCCCTGAGCGGTGCGCTCACATCGCAAAGACCCAACAAGGGATAGTAAAACTACGAGATAAGAGACCGCTAGAATGTGAACTGGTCGGATTTCAGTTGCTAGCACTGTACAATGTTCCCTTGCTGCTGTTGTTGTTCTCTTCCATGCTTGTCTTGCACGTGCACTTTTTTACTTCGAAGTAAAAAAATGTATAGCTGAATGACTTCTTTGTACAAACACAAGCCTCACAGTTTGTGCCATGCTCGTAGGTTTATAGAACTCCGTATTGGAAGCTGTTTTCATTCCCAAGCATAACCCCAACCTATGCATCCAGAAAGAACGATTCACTGGGCTATTCTCTGAGCATTCACCGTCACACACATACACACGCACATACACACGCACACGCACATACACACGCACACGCACATACACACGCACACGCACATACACACGCACACGCACATACACACGCACATACCTGCACACACACGCACGCATGCACCCACCCACACACTCACACACGCACATACCGTACTCACACACACGCACACACACACGCACACACACACACGCACACACACGTCTCACACTGTTATACATCTTCACTTTCGTTATTTCTCACCTCCTCATTCTATTCTCTTTTCACTTACCCCTGTTATTATTAGTTCAAACTTACTCGAATCTTTCGTTCTTCGCCTTCTTTCCTCCAATTTTTCTTTCACACTATAATGTTCCCAGTACTCTTCCACGTATATGAGCCAGAGCACGCGAAAAGGGTGCTTAGCCTCAAATGTTGGAAATTGGGTTTTTTAGTGCACCATATACCTGCAAGCTTCACAAATCATTTAAAAAAATTAGTCAAAACTCCCAGTAAAACCTAAGTTACAAGCATTTGTGTTGGTTGCGGTCTGGCGGTCGCAAACACAAAAGCACGCCTGCCACGCTAGTTGGAACAGATGTAACGGAGAATCATTCTGGACAGTATTTTGTCATGGTTTGCCATCTAGCACCAAAGAGCTATTGCTATTGCTATATTGTTGATTGCTAGATTTCATTGTTGAGACGTATTTCCCTGATGAAGTCTCTAGAAAATCGGTTAGGAAATTATTATTCATAATGGTGTTCTTGTTGATTACATGTCCGCTTCGCTGATTCTTCTGATTGCTTTAATAAAATTTGGACCTAAAGGCAGGATGAGGTGGAATTACTTTAACTAAAGGGAACCTAACGAATAAACACACACGTCCGGCCATGGAGTTTCTGCTATTCGTGATGTTGAAAGTATCCAGTCACAGGGTTACAAAATCCGACGATATTGTCGCTATTCTAGATCTGTTGTTTTAGTTGTTATACCCGAGGTTGTAATTCCCGAGTTCGTTATGCCCGAGATTGCTATTCACGAGGCTGTCTCTACGTACATGCATTGTACAAGCTGCGAATTACGAGTGCATACCCTTGCTGAGGACAAGGAGTGCATAACCCCCGCGAGTACTACGGTGCTAACACTTCCAGTAGTGATCAGCACCCAGGATACTCACACTTGACCTTTTGCTACTTTTGACGTCCATCGCCTTTGCCGATGATGGCAATGCTACAGCAGAAGCCATAGCAACTACTTGTGCTGGGATTGCACCTTGCAACAGCTTGCCAAGCTGAAGAATTGACCGCCACAATTCAGCCTGGTCTACACCACACAGCTATGAAGTGGCTTTTTCTGACTCACACACACACACACAGAGCACGCTGCGATCTGAGTGGTGACTGGTGAGTTTCGGGTGCGCAACAGGGCTTCACAAGAGACATGGTCTCGCCTCACGTCATCACGACATCATGCAGTGTTCAATCAGACAGCGAGCTTCACTTGAACAAAACAAGCGCAAGAAATCGTTACAAGACAAAATTACAAGAAGAACACGTTTAATCTCCTCACATGTCACATATCTTTAATGTTCATAAGTACCTTTGGTACCTTCTCATCTGGTGGAATTGAGGCAAGTAGATACTCAACGAGTAGAATGAATTGTAACGGCCGAAATGTGATAGAACCATCAATAAGAAGAGTAGGCAGGAACAGCACAATAAATACGTAAGCCCCATACATGTACATGTCGGAGATACGCTTACTGGCTCGCAAGCTGTTTGGTAGGTTGTCAGCAAGTCGCTAGTTTGTTTTCCTTTTGTCTAGTGTAGCCGCACTGCGCTGCACTCTTGTTAGGTTTCTTTGCATGGACCTTGAAGTGCATGACTGTTTTCTTTATCATTCCGCCTGTGCGTATGAGTTTGCACATTTGATGGTGCTCAGCTGTCGCTACTCTTCTTTGCACCGTTTCTATCGCCTCTCTGCTCTCTGCTCTATACAATTCACCGTGCTTCTTTTGGTTTCTTTTTGCCTGTATTACAACTAATCAGAAACATCCGGAAAGTGCTTTTGAGAAGTTCGGAAATATTGTTTGCGATCAGCCCGCAGCTTTTGATACCATTGTACTTTGCCTCCAATTAAACCATATTCAAGAGTGACGTCTTATTCAGTACTACTCTGATAAGAAGTACCCCCATGGGGTCATGGGCAGCAGGAAAGAGTGTGTAATATCCGGGGTAATTCTTATCCTAACATACTTCAGTGTGGATCAGTACACCCGCGCTCCGGACAATGTACGTACTAAGCAAGAGTTTATATAATCCGAGTACATACTAAGTGGGTTCCACTGAACTCTTGATACCATGGCCGGCTGCTCTATCGACATTGAGTATACCAATTAATTAAACATGCGAGATGCAGGCCCAATGTCTTTCGGGATCACCGTCCATGGAGACCGGCCGTACCCGACCAGTCCTCATCATGTACGTTGGCTCGCATGGAATGTCTGACGCACGAAACAGACTAAGCCAGCCAGCCCTCTAACCCGAGCCAATCCGCTCAACAGCAGCCCTTTCAGCAGATCATCGTTCCAGCAGTTGGTTTTGTTTTTCTCGGTGCAGCGCAGGTCGTGTCTTCCTGGAGCAGAGGTCGCAGCTATGTGTTTGCTTCTTGCTATTGTGGCCATGAAGAATCGAAGTAAGTTCTTGCAACTGCCATAGCTTGTTCAGCGTGTAATGGCTACCGGGAGTGTGAGAACAGAGAGAGTCCCGTGTCTGAAATGATGGGTGCGAAGCACATGGGAAATTGGGACAAGAAGACCTTGTATTTATACATGTACTGCACTGGGCTGTACGTCTGTATCGAAGCACACTTCCGGGCAGGGAGCGAGCTCAATAGAATGGTTAGACTCTGGCTCAGGTCCCTTTTCCTAACGTTATGTAGCTTGGGAAATCCGGGTCAGGCATTGCACTTTACTCCAGAACAGAGTCTTCTCGATCTAGATGTCCCGACTCTTCAAAGTTGTAATTCAGCTCTGCAATAGAACTGAGCTGAATCTGTACAGGACCTAATGCTGCTGCTTACCGTCGTCTTCATAGAAATAGAACTGCAGACTACAGTGCTGGCAACTGAAATTCGGCCGGTGAGCGGTGCGCTCACATCGCTAAGACCCAACACAGGATTGTAACACTACGGAATAGAGACCGCTAGAAGGTGAACCCATCGCTCAAGGGTCGGATTTCAGCTTCCAGCACTGTAGTTATTCTACTGTAGGGGTAGCCTGAGTGACAGCATTGAACAGCTCAAAGTTTTGTGGAGCGCTTGGGTTGCAATGAAGCCGAGACCCTTTGGTCGGTCAAGCTGCCCCTGGCTCTCCCCCACTCCTGCCATTCCAAAATAATGTCTCATCGCTGCCTTGCTGCTTTGTGTCATCAAATCCCTTTTATGCTTATGTATCTATGTCATTCGGATCTTCCCAAGTTGTACAGTGTACTGTTGAGATACCGAATTCAAATAAATCAATACAACACAATACAAAAAAATGGTGTGTTTTTTTCGTAAAAAAGAAAGAAAGAAATGTCGGCTAATACAGGACTCCGAACGCTGATAAGACATAGGCAGCAGCCAGCAGGAACGTTAACTGGGGTTTTTTTTGGAACGTTTACTGTGCTGAGTACCCCAAGCACTTCTTATCCCAAAATACTTCAGTGTGACGATGTAGACTCGGATGGCGAGCCAAGGATGTGTAGGAAAGAAAAAAAAGAACCAATGAACTACAAGTTGCGCTATAATGTGCACTACCGGCACTAGCACCACCAGTGCAATGGTATCGCATGAGCTGATTGTCAAGTAGCTGGTGGTTTTAGTTGACATTTTAGCGTAACTGTTTGTTCATTTATAAGAAGAAAAGAGGATTAAAGAGCTACAAGTCACGCTATAATATCCACTAACACTACCAGTTAGTTTTACAATCAGCTCATGCGATAACACTGCATGACACCGTACTGACGTTCTACACCTACCTGGTAGCTCTTTGGTCCTCTTTTCTTCTTGCAAGTATCAATTCTGGCCTTCCGCCCGAGTCCAATTGGAGTTCATTGGTTCTCTTTTTCACTACAGTGTGAGTGGATAGACCCATTTTCCGGATCATGTCCGTTCTAGGCGAGAGTCTTATCGGAGTATCGGAGTGTTGTACTAATTTTTTTTTTTTTAATTTATTACTCAAATTTTGAAGATCAAAAGGAAAGCTTTGCAATAATAACAACAATAAAACGTAGCCTGTAGAATGTAAAAAGTCACTGAGTACAGTTTAATTCAATATCCATGTCCAGCATTTATAATAAAAAATAATCTGCTGCAATTTATAGATTTTCACATGCGAGCAACCTGTGTGTTGTACCTGTGTGTTGTACTAATCGAGTTCCACTGTGTTCCACTGTGTTCCACTGTGTTTAGAAAACAGGACCAAGGAGCTACACGTACACGTTACGCTATAATGTATACGGTTTTACTGTACTTGACAAGTGGGCGGAAGAGCGAGAGGGGCCAAAGAAAGCGGTCTTCAGTGGCAGGTGATCTTAAGTTAGGGGTTTGCTCTCTCTTTCTCTCCTGTATTTGCAGGAGAGTATGTGAGACCGGTGGTCTTGCCGCTCCTGCTGGTGATCGTCGCAGTGGCGTGCAACATTCACACGGCAAGCGCGCAACAGGCTTGCGTGAGGGGCATGGATGGAGCTATCCTGCACATATCCTGCGCGGGAAAGCAGCTCACAGCCTTGCCCACCATCTCTACGGCCGACAAGCCAAACCTGAACTATTTGTAAGTCTGATCATACATGTATATGTGGATTGTAGATTGCATCGTTTCTGCTACCATAACTATTGCATGTGTTGTACTACTGTCGTGGACATGGAAATCCGGTCGAATGACCGGGGCCGGCGCCCTCAGCGCCAACAGAACCGTTCAGTAATACAGTAAAACCTGGTTTAAGCGACCACCCGACGGTGCAAGCAAAAGTGGTCGTTAAAGCCAGGTGGTCTTTAGAACCAGGTCCCACGGTGTCTGTGTAGAACTGTCGGTGCATAGAAAAACGGTCGTTAAGAGCAGGTGGTCGCTAAACCCAGAGGTCGCTTACACCAGGTTATATTGTACATGTAGCTCAGCGCTCAAGTGCGCAGAGTAGGCCCCTGGCCAGGGCCTACTGCTCTAGTAATGGTTCATGAATCCGCCCAGTCCACATTCCTTCTCCGTTTCTCTCCGTTTTTCTTTCCTTACAGTTGCATCTTCCTCTCTGCTCTGTTTTATTTTCTCTTTTCGTTCGTCCCTCTTGATTTTTGTACTTTGTACTGTTGAGGCAACGAACTGAAATAATAAAAACCAAACCAAACCAAACGGGTGATAATACTAAAAAAATGATGGATTCTGCTTATTCAATATGTTCGCATTCTGCTCCAAAAATGGCACTGATTGATAATGCTTGAATTCTGCTTCGGAAAAATGGAAATAGTGGTATACATGTACATGTAGATGACTAATGTTGCAGATTGACAACAGCGTACATGTTTTTTGCAGCATAATCATGTTTTATGACTATGATACAGAAAAAATACAAGAAGCCCAGAATTTTATTTACTCAGCAAGCAAAGGCGCGGCAGTAGTCGCGAGGGCATTGTGAATTCTCACGAAAATCCCATAGTATGCATGGATAATATGCTACAAAGTTTTTTAGTGTTCGCAAGAATATGCTAGTTTCTGCAAAACTTGCCGGATTATGCTAGCGCAATGCTAGTTTCCAGAAAGTGCTAAATACGCTAGATATACATGTAATGCTAGCATTATCCGCCGGGGGCCTAGCGCAGAGTGGTGTGTGTGGTGGTGCAATTATGTAGGACCTGTTGTTCTCCGCTGGTGCTATTTCATGTAGATCTACATGATGGTATTATTACAATAGCCAGAGTTCCCAGATTGCCTAGAGTGCTCAACACCACAAGGATGGAGCATTACCACAAAGGCAGAAGAGAACAAAGAACAGCCGCAGTTGTCTGAGGATCGCCTTAGCTTTGCTATGTGCATGAAACGCAGCGTTACAACACAGACCTAGCCGGCTGTCTCTGTTCTCTTCTGCCTTTTGTGATGGTATATTATTCATGAGGTCAGATTTCTACGGGCAGGACTGTACAAGTAGAATGCACGTAATGTAGAAGGTTTGCTGCATTGTTCAGTTCGATAAAGCCAGTGAGTGCACCTGTTGTGTACACGGACAGAGATATACATGTACATGTAGCACTAACTTGAGCATGAGGGCTGCTTGTAATCATGGTAATCCTGGCCAGGAAAATGAAGAAGAGGGCTCACCATGTCGAACAACTGCATATCCATTATTATTATTCTTATATCTATACATAATTTGACGATTGGCCGAGCATAGTCCGCCAATGGCTA
Organism: Sycon ciliatum; assembly: GCF_964019385.1. Taxonomy (NCBI): domain Eukaryota; kingdom Metazoa; phylum Porifera; class Calcarea; order Leucosolenida; family Sycettidae; genus Sycon; species Sycon ciliatum. The sequence continues at coordinate 17,346,443 of NC_088649.1, read as the reverse complement.
GCCTCCACTGCTTCGGCTGCCATCCCTATGTATATCCCTGTGCGTTTTTGCCGGCGTTTGCACCATGATGGTTTGTGGTTATCTTGTAAAAAAAGAAAAGATTAGTGTTCGTGGCCAGGGCCATGTGGCGCCAGCGCTGTTCCATTTTATATGTATGATCGAATCCACAAACCAGGCAGGTAGACCATGCTACAACGCCCCACGTAACGGACCACGCCGTTTTGTTTGCCGGTAAAACTTTTTTTTTTTAAAGAAGCTTCCGTGTAGACTACTCCATATTAAATTTTACTGACTAACACAGAGTTCTGGTCCATTCACGCAGACAGCGAGCTTGGAACACACTATCGAGGAAATCTATACCTAAGTTTCGCGGTGAGCCTTCGAACCACCCGGACTGCGTGGAACCGCGCGCAGCTTGGCACTTCTAAGTTCTATTCACGCAGTGTGCTGGCGAGTTACAATCATAAGTACTAAAGTAGACCTACGTCTACCTGGTCTACGTCGTAGAAATCTACGTGTAGTCAGCGAAGGCGTGATCATGCCCTTCGTGGTGAGACATACAAACATCTGCATGACATTGTAGAGTCTGTAGGTGTGTAAATAAGCGCCCTGCACCCTACCCAGTTTCGTGCTGTGTGCGCCCTATAACCTTTTTTTCCGCTCAGGTGTTTCATGTCTTTGGCACGTTGCATTCAGGGCTTCAGGCAGGCTTCACCCACAAAGCGACTTCGAGTCTAAAAGCCTAAGATTGAGGCTTGTCCCGAGTTGTCTTGAGTTGAGATTGGATGCCGTCCCAAAAATCCTTGTGTCGATCTGCTTGTGAGTTGTGGGTTCCGCTGGTCCAATGGCCTTGAAATTTGTAAGTCAGCGATGGAAAAGAAGAAGGCTATTATTTTTTTGTATTTGTGTAGTTCGAAGCTCCTTACTTAGTCCCTGCTCGTCGCCCCACGCGTCGCCCTGCTCGTCGCCCCACGCGTCGGCAGTGCCTATCTTCGCTGGTTGGTAGTTGGTAGAATAATGGTCGACCGAAGGACGGCAACGATACTCGATAGCGCTCAGTAGTCACCGTTCTGGCAGACCAGGGCAACGGAAGTGCCTTCGCTTCCAAACTAACTACGTACTTGAGCCGCGGACCTGCTCAGTTTGGGCTAGGAGTCGCAGTCGGAAGAAGAGCGCAAGAGATGACAGCGGACGGCAATTTAAACGTGAATACGCCACCAGAAACACGAGGGAACGAATACAAGGTGAATAAGACAGTTTGTTTTTGTTTTTCTTGCTTCTTTTTCCCGTCTTGTGTCGGCCGCACAAGCGGCCAAACTGGGAGAAAAACAAGTACAAGTAGCGGTAGTTGTTCTGCGTTGCCTTTTGCTTTGGATGAGTACAGTGTCATGTTAGTACAGTGAAACCTGTCTAAGACGACCGCTCAAGGGACCTTCAAAACGTGGTCTTTATTACCAGGTGGTCTCCTTATCCAGGGGCATTTGACTCCCTTGATCCTGGTTTCAGTGGTCTTTTTGGACAGGTGGTCGCCTTATCCGAGTGGTCGCCTTGACAGGTTTTACTGTAATCTGCATTCTCTTTCCGATAGGTCTTCAAAGGGATGAGGTCAGAGGTAAAAACATTCACGGCTACTATTATAATGGCGACTTCTGGATCCACACGGCCCATGGTGAAGTCACCGTGCCATTATGAGAGGTGGTGGGTAGCCCCTCGTGTCGCACGTACACTCGACTCCTGATAATTATTACAACGAATACCGCTTTGCAGGCGACTTAGTTCTTTATAGCCGAAGTTTGTTATAACAGCAATACACTCGCACGATACAAACAACAGGTCACGCCGTGCATGCGGTCTATGGCTGTATGAGTGCACTCGGTCACAAGAAATCTTTCGTTACAAACGAAAAACAGTTCGCTGCAAAAAGTCAAATTTGTATGGGTTCAAACAAGGGCATTGACAATGGCTCGCTGTTGTCACAAAATTCGCTATATGCGAGTTTGTCATGAGTGGAATCGAACACGATCTGCCAATTATTGGAGCCATAGTCCCTTACCTGTAGGGCCCAGTTCACTCGCTACAGCTGGACGTGTCTCCATGCTGTGAAGGAAAACCACCCTAAAACTTGTATGAATCCATACCACAACCATGATCCAAGCGCATCCAAAAGTCCAACGTTGCTAAACCGACCAAGAATCTCGGTATCAACACCTCTCATGCGTGCCTGAAACAGAGCACTGCAGAATGAAAGGGTGAGAGAAAAAGCTACAGTGACACCTGTCTAAGACGACCGCTCACGGGACCTACAAAGTGTGGTCTCTGTAACCAGGTGGTCTCCTTATCCAGGGTCATTTGACTGGAAATAGCATCCGTTGGTCCTGGCTGCAGTGGTCTTCCGGGACAGGTGGCCGCCTTTTCCGAGTGGTCGCCTTCACGGGTTTGACTGTACTGTAAATATACAAATTTTCGGCAGCTATTTAATTTCGGCTATATTCGGCACCGACCCAAAACGCCTAAATTAAAACGCCGATGAAATTTTTCCCAGCATCTGTCGCACTATACCATGCCCTCTACCCCACGCCGAAAATAAATCGCCGCCGAAATGTCAAAAATCGTGAAGTGCCGAAATTTTGCAGCGCCGAAATTTTGTATATTTACAGTATATGAAAGGGAGGTAAAGTGTTCTTCTGTATTCACTCTGCCTACAGCGAAGTACAGGATGTGATTGGGGAAGTCCCTCGTCTCACATGCACATGAAGATAATTTTTTTGGATTTTAAAAATGGACATTTCTAACGATTGTTTTCTCTGCCTCTTTGTGTTATATCTCTCACTCACTCACTCTTCCTCTCTCTCTCTCCTTCTTTCTCTCTCTCTCTCTCTCTCTCTCTCTCTCTCTCTCTCTCTCTCTCTCTCTCTTTCTTTCTCTCTCTCTCTCTCTCTTTCTTTCTCTCTCTCTCTCTCTCTCTCTCTCGTTGTGAGCAGGCTTTCATTTCATCTTTTCTTATTATTTCTTATTAGTTCTGCTTTTCATCTCATTACAAAAATTCTGCGCTTTTTCTCCATCTGCGCATAAAATCTAGACTGACAACCTGCTTGTTAAATCATGCACCTGCTTTCAGGCGTAAAAACCCTGTTGTAGAGGTCTCAGTCCTCATTTGTTAGACTTACCTGTCTTTATAAATGTAACTTACTCTCTCTCTCTCTCTCTCTCTCTCTCTCTCTCTCTATCTATCTCGCTATCTATCTATATCTATCTATCTATCTATCTATCTCTTCTCCTCTCCCTTTCTCTCCCCCTCTCTCTCTATCTATCTATCTCTCTCTCTCTCTCTCTCTCTCTCTCTCTCTCTCTCTCTCTCCTCTCTCTCTCTCTCTCTCTCTCTCTCTCTCTCTCTCTCTCTCTCTCTCTCTCTCCCTCTCTCTCTCTCCTCTCGCGTCTCCTCTCCCCTTCTCTCTCTCTCTCTCTCTCTCTCTCTCTCTCTCTCTCTCTCTCTCTCTCTCTCTCTTCCTCCCTGCATCTCTCTCTCTCTCTCTCTCTCTCTCTCTCTTCCTCCCTGCATCTCTCTCTCTCTCTCTCTCTCTCTCTCTCTCTCTCTCTCCCTCTCTCTCTCTCCCCCTCCCTCTACTCTCTTTCTCTTTCCTGTGTACATCCTCTCAGGATATTTTCTTCAAACGCCATGACAACTTTAAACAAGCAAGCACTGCAGCTGCCGGCACTCACCCGACTGTAAGGCAATATTTCTACAGTTAGCTTTCAGTATCCACTGTACCACAGCACACATGTGATGTAGTGACCATGTACCAGAACACATCTGTGATGTGGTGACCATGTACCACAGTACATTTGGGATGTGGTGACCATGTACCACAGTACATTTGGGATGTGGTGACCATATCCAAGAGCAAATCTGTGATGTGGTGACCTTGCACCAGAGTACATCTGTGATGTGGTGACCATATACCACAGCACATCTGTGATGTGTCAGGGGCGAACACGGTACGGTCACTACGGTATTGACCGCACCACTTTCTGCCCCAGGCACCCCGTGAATCAATAAAATACACTGGTCTGGGATCTAAAATTCCAAAATTTTCGGCTTTCTGTAAACCCGGGAATTTTCGGTGGCGTAATATTTTCGGTAATTCCCAAAATCAACGGTTCGTTGGCGCGAACATTTCGCTAAACCAGTTTCCCGTACTGCAGTCGGCATACATGTACGTATATTTTTGGAGGGTTTTATTTTCGGTGAAAAATACCTGTACCGGAGTTTGGATTATAAGTTACGCTATATTGTCCACTAACAACACCAGTTAATTTTAAGTAAGAAAAATCAGCTCACGTGATAGCATTGCACCACACTGACCGACGGTACTGACGTTCTACAACTAACTGGCTAACAGCTCTAGCACGCCTTGGATGCTCATCCCAACAACCTTCCAACTTGGAAGGTTCTAAGTAATACGATAACATAGGAGGTTTTTCATTGTTCTTGTTGGCATACCTTCCCCTTTTATTGATCTTCGCATCTTTTGAGCCACACAAGTTGTGTGGAATGTTGCTTTGCGTTCTTGAATCGTGGTTTGACCGTATCGGCTAATGGTCTTGCCAGTATCGTCATCGACATGCATGTACACCCGCCAACGTCCTTCACAGTCGTGCTTGTCTTGGTTGCGCCCACCTTCCCCTCCCATGTTATCCTATAACTTAGAACCTTCCAGGTTGGAAGGCTGTTGGTGCACTCATCCAAGGCGTGCCAGAGCTGATAGCCAGTTAGTTGTAGAACGTCAGTACCGTGGGTCAGTGTCGTGCAATGTTATCGCATGAGCTGATTGTTTTAATAGTAACTGGTGGTGTTAGTGGACATTATAGCGTAACTTGTAGTTCCTTGGTCGTTTTCCTTTTCTATAAATTGATCCTTGGCTCTCCATCTGAGTCTTGTTCCCAAGTTTTAATACTGAAAATAAATCTCCATCGAATGTTTCTTTTTCTTTTTTTGGTTTTACAATATAGTGCCGCTCAATGCAATCCAATGAAGTGAGTCAGTGTGTAGATTTTCTACACATCATG
>NC_088649.1:17326376-17336376 GCF_964019385.1 Sycon ciliatum | reverse complement strand
CACACACTCATGGCCAAGGCCAATGAAGGAGGAGGTGAGGGCGATTGTAGCCAGGCATGGCAAAAAAATGAGAAAAAGAAAGAAAGAAAGAAAAACAAGTGCAAATTAGAACAACATTAAAATTTTCCTTTCTCTGTCTCGATGTCCCTGTGTGTTGTAGGAACTTCAATGAAAATTCATTTGGGCAGATTCAGGCTGGAGCGTTCAGCGGCATGAACACGATTGCGTAAGTCCTAGCATAATTATAGTCGTGTATACAATTAGGGTTGCAAGGAATATTCGAATATTCGATTGATTTTGCTTAGGAATGGGTCTGCTCCCACACTGGAGCTCGCGCTGTTCCGCCGACGACTTGACACTGATTGATATTCGTTTTAGAAACACGATAGAAAGAATATTTTCCCCTTTGGAATATTTGTTTCAAGCAAGTGTATGGTTTAAGTACATTAACGCGTCGATCTACAGTTGTACAAACGCTGTAACACGTCCAGGAACTCTGCTGCTCAAGTGTCGATCGATCGTAGTTCTAGAATGCATGTAGTGATAAATATGTAAATGTGTGCGTGCTCTAAAAGTGTCCATCTGCAGTAGTAGTGATAGTACCAATGCCGTGACCTTGAATTGTGTGTGGTTGTATGTGCAGGAATGTGAGTATGTAGGAGCAGCCACTCAAACAATTTTTCCAAAAGAATACTTGACATTCGTTCGATAAGTAAAGTATTCGTTCGAAAAGTAAAGTATTGGTTCGTTAACCTTGTAGAATATTCGTTGCAACTATGACTTTTTGGCGGAATTTTGCAGGCTTCTATATGGGGCAGGCATCTATACAAGACAGGTATTTCTATGTATGTCAACACTAAAACCAGGCTTAATGTCACCACTAAAACAAGGCTTGTGTGCCGACAGTGTATCTTGAAAATCAGGCTTCTATTCAAACAGCCTTCTATTCAAACAGCCTTCTATTCAAACAGCCTTCTATATGAGAAAACGTTGTAAAAATAACGGAACTGGTTCGGATGTGATGTGCAGCGCTATGGGAATGGGTGTGTCCACCAGAATTCTTTTCACAGATGAAGCTGCAGGAAGCCTCAGCCCTTCTTCAAATATATGAGAAAAGCTTCAATAAAAGATACTACAGTCAACTTCGCCAATAACGACATTCGGCGGGGCATCAGAAAAATGTCCTTATTCGCGAAGTGTCCTTATAACCGAAGTCCCATTTGAATGTATGTGAACCCATATTTTGTATAGTATGATATGCATATCAAAATCAAGCTCTTTTCTTGCTCTATGTCAATGTGTACTTTATTTTCATATTGCAGTTGAAAGGAACTAAAAATTCAATATGCAAGGGAAATCAATTGAAAAATATGCCTTTTTGAGCCATCTACAGGGCCAGAGATATGTACATGTATGAAAATTTACTGTACAATCATGTACAACTACATGTACATTGTATACATATACATGTAGGTGTGCTGGTAAATCCAACAATTTTGATAAAAAAAGGAAGAAAAAGCCCCCCCCCCCCCCTTGGCTGCATTTTCTTGCATGTGTGCAATAATATCCATCACCGGTACCAGTGCACCATAGGTTCTGGTACTTCTGCATGACAGGTACATGTACTTGACTGACAGGTACTTGAAATAGCTGTCAAAAGCCCAGAAAGTCGTTATTCAAGCAGTGAATATGACCACGGGGCACTAAAAGCATGTCGCTATACGCGAATTGTCGTTATTCAGATAGTCGTTATATCCGAAGTCAAATGTATACAGTTAGATGGGACTTTGCTCTGGGCATGGAAATTCGGTCGTTATTCGCGAATTGTCGTTATATCCGCAGTCGTTATTAGCGAAGTTGACTGTACACGGTACCGCCGCGATTTCCCCGATTGAAAGGCGCACTCGATTATAAGTCACACCCCCATTTTGAGGTTTGAACCACATTGATTCCATACATGCATGTAAGTAGGATGTCACTCTCGATTGTAAGTCACATTCCCTTATTTACAAAAAAAAGAGAAGAAATACATGAGAACGAGGTCCACTGGTCTATCCATTGCTTTAGTCTGCGCTGCAATTGCGATGGGCAGATGTACGATAGAAGCGCTAAATTGTTGCGTCTGCGTCGCCTATTTGTATAATTGCCATCAATGGATGTTCTATAACAAAGAAAAGGACCAAGGAGCTACAAATAACACTATAATGTCCACTGACACCACCAGTTGCTGGACAATTAGCTCATGGGATAGTATTGCACGGCACTGACCGGCGGTACTGACGTTCTTCAACTATCTGGCTACCAGCTCTGCATGTATCTCTAGACAGTATAGGGTAAAGTGTAGTTCCTTGATCCTTTCCTTCGCTATAAATTTATCCTTGGCTTTCCATCCGAGTCAATGATTGTTCTGATTGAAAATAAAATGAACTAATATTCGCGGGATCTGCGTTGGCATCACTCGAGTGTTCAGAAACGCACAAACTATAGCCGTCGCATCCGCAGGCCACCACTACGCCTGTTCACCTTACAGGCGAATGCACAGCAATCTTTCATGAAAAAGTGCTCTGGAATAGATCTGGAAATCTGATGTGTTTCTCTGCAAATCATGGGGTCTGGACCTACCCAGGGTACGCAAACCGTGCAATTTTCTTTTCTTTTTTTATATTAGGAACTCAGATGGTGAGGCTAGGAAAAATTGTAACTTGGAAAAATGTGGGCACAAGTTAGGCGATCGAGTCCACCAACGAAACCGGATTGTGCACGTCTGACTGTTCAAAAATCTGGTTTCATTGACCCTAACAGGCCATCCCCATATTCTCGCCTGCCATACACGACTCATACATGACTCATACACGACTCGTACTCGACTCATACACGGCTCATACACGACTCATACACGACTCATACACGACTCATACACGACTCATACTCGACTCATACTCGACTCATACTCGACTCATACACGGCTCATACACGGCTCATACACGGCTCATACACGGCTCATACACGACTCATACACGATTCATACACGACTCGTACACGACTCGTGCACGACTCGTACACGACTCGTACACGACTCGTACACGACTCGTACACGACTCGTACACGACTCGTACACGACTCATACACGATTCATACAGCCTTCATGCAAGACTCTTGCAAGACTCATGGAAAGGTAGTCCATGTAACATGCAGATACATGTACTTGAAAAGTACGAGACATGCGAGAAGAGAAAAACTGTAAATAACTGCCCGTTTTGGGGTTTCAACCTAGGAATCTATATCCACATTTAGCTCCACAAAATATAATACTCTTAACCGTGAAAAATATACGTTCTACCAAATAATGCAACTCCACATTGGTTTGCATGATTTACGGTTTTTCTTCTTTGTACAGCATCATTCGTCTGCGTGGCAATCCGCTGTATCAAGATCATCGCCTGTGCTCCGCTCTCTACTATCCCGAAGAGAGGTTTGATTTTGAACTTAACTACGCCGTGAAGCAAAATTACTTTCAGTGGCACACCGGTGAGAGACTGTTGTCTTGACAACGAGCTGAGTGGTTTTTTTATTTTATTTTCGCAGATCCTAGGTGCGCTTGATTGGTGCGATTCGGCACAGGATCGCTTGGGAATATGGGTGCAGTGAGTCTGTATTTGGTTGGCAGGGGTGTCAATGGGCAATACTGAGTGATGCGATGGGAGGGGGGGGGTGCGGTATGTCCTAGCAAAAAAATGGATTTCTCAGCCAACAGGGCACGTTTTTAGCGCTCTGCAGGCGCTCTGGATTGACCATCATGGACGACAATTGGCACGACCATGGTCGCACTGGTCGTACCCTGTGTAATGCCCCCTGATTGGTCTGCAGTGGTGTTGCAATGTTTGATTGGTCAGCAGGGGGTCGATTCACATGGCTTCGCCAGTTTTGTGGATTAGACAGTTATCTGGCGCTTGTCTTGGTCTGTTTCATTCAGAATCAGATCCGCTATCGTTGCTATAAAGAGAGAATCTGTTGGTGCATATCCGGTGAATTTGCAGATTTGCGCGCTTCTCTTGCGACGGGCGTACACATGGTACACATGGTGTGTATGTGTGTTGTGTGTGTGTGTGCGTGCATGTGTGTGTGTGTGTGTGTGCGTGCATGTGTGTGTGTGTGTGTGTGTGTGTGTGTGTGTGTGTGCGTGCATGTGCTTGTGCGTGCGTGCGTGTTACTATACACTCTAGTCAATGACCTGTGCGGAAGACCCTGCAACACGTTCAGAACGACCTACATGAACATCTGCCCGAATGCATTCTGCACTGGAACAGTGGCTGCTTTCCAGTGCCATGTCGGAACTTGGGGTACGTACAAGCATGCCTGTACATGTCTGCCGTCGTTAGTAGATAACCCCAGGGCTTTCAAATTGTTTTTCTTTTACTGTAAACAAGTATTATTTCTACTATCCGGATGTGAATGTACGCTTTCAGGCGCCACGTGATTTTTCAGGCGTCAGAGGATTTGTATGAAATAGAAATAGAGAGGAAAAGGACATATGGAAACGAGTTAAGAGTAACTCTCCACCACTGTAACTAGATACTATATACAGTCAGAAAGTGCAACAACTGGGCACAAAACTGACAGAGTACTGAGACATTCGACGTCCTGACACCTAGCTTCAACACATCTCCGTAGCGCTAACCGACAGCCTTCCAACTTGGAAGGTTCAAGGTTATGGGAAGACCAAAGAGGGGAAGGCAAGCGCAACGAAAACGAGCACAAGCTACAGTCCCAACGGAACAAAGAATGTCGATTGTCACTGGACGATGACGAGACCAGTAGGCGATTTGACAAAGCGGTCTAACTACAATTCGAAGCAGCAAAGCAGCACACCACCCAACTTGGGTGGGTCAAACTGCATAGTATCTAGTTACAGTGGTGGCGAGTTACTCTTAACTCGTTTCCATATGTCCTTTTCCTTCCTACTTTTATTATTTGCTCAATACCCTAGTTAGAAATAGAGAGTGAGGTATTTGAGGAGAAAAGTCAGTTTGTCGATTAGAGACCAAGCCAAAAGATCAAAATGCACATGTCTGACGAATGAGTCAAGACAAAGAAAGCCTGTCACAATATTAATATTGTTGTCTACTCTCTGATGAGGTTTGTCACGCTTGTAACCAATGGGGTACTAACCAATGGGGTACTAACCAGGGTACTAACCAGGGTACTAACCAGGGTACTACTGTAACTGGTACCTGTATATTGTACAGTAAAAGCAAGAGTACATAACCCCCCAGAGTGTGCAGGAGTACATATTCAACCCCCAAGAGTACATATTTAACCCCCCAAGAGTACATATTTTACCCCCAGAGTGTGCAACGCCTGATCCAGCTCTGCATAGGGTCTTGGTCGAGCAGAATCGGACTTTTGCGTCATAACACCGTACACATCTGAGGGGAACCCGCGGAGTCGCGGGTACTCTTGGATCAAAAACAATGGTGCCCTGCCTCGAGACCGGCCTTGCGCTGGTGTGAAGTGTACGCATGACATCAGAAGATCCGATTACGGTCGACCAAGACCCTATGCAGAGCTGGATCGGCGTTGCACACTCTGGGGGGTTATGTACTCTTGGTAAAACCTGTCAAGGCGACCACTCGGATAAGGTGACCACCTGTCCTAGAAGACCACTGAAACCAGGACCAAGGGATGCTGTTTCCAGTCAAATGACCCTGGTTAAGGAGACCACCTGGTAACAGAGACCACACTTTGAAGGTCCCTTGAGCGGTCGTCTTACACAGATTTTACTGTATCTGGAATCCCAGCCAAGGTCCACACCAGTCCTCCTATTTCCTGAGTTGTGACCGTCTTTAGTGATCCTTCTTACTCGCTTTCTCTCTGTCTTCTGCTGTCACTCGCTTCTTCCACCTGTCCCATGCACTCACTCACTCCCTCACACACTCACACCATCATACACGACCTACGGCTGCGTACTGTCGTGGACATGGAAATCCGGTCGCACGTCTAGCGGCCCCCGGGCGCTGGCCATGCAGCCGTGGATAAGCGGTGCACACACATGGATGTTTATGCGCTGCATGCATGCAGCACGCTGACTGCATCGCCGCCATCGGATCAACATATTCACTGCATGCAGCGGTCTGTACGCGCTGAGGGCGCCGGCCCCGGTCAACCGACTGCATTTCCATGTCCGCTACAGTAGTTGCGATATCTGTAATGCAATGGAGGGATCCCTGAAAAACATGTCGGGCATATGAACATGTCAGGCATATGAAACAGGATTTTCGTCACTGATGTCCATTTCCGCTTAAGTACCCCATTTGACCGGACCTCTTGAAATCCCGATGCCATGGACCCTGCCAGAGAGTGGCACCAGTAAATTCGGGAAAAAAAGGTTTGCCTGGAGACTGTGACCCGGGTATCGATCCCGGTACCTCTCCCATGCTAAGCGAGCGCTCAACCGTGTGACCTATTCCCCCCATCCTATGTCCAGTTGTGGCATTGAAGCCGAGACCTTTGGTCGGTGGAGCCCCTGGTACCTCACCATCACTGCTGCCCAGTGCAGCCCCTGCTCAGTAGCTGTTTGCTTTTGTCCACATAATTATTTATTTTACGAGTTGGGTTTGTGAATAATAGTAAAAAAAGAAAAGAAAGGTTGATGGCACATGTGTGTACATGTTGTTGGCTTGACAGCATGTAACAAGGTGGAGACCACCGTGTTCGGAAACAGTGACCTTACTACAACCAGTTACGGTTGGTAGAGCCCCGGTCGGCTCCACCTTGTTGCATGCTGTCAACCAACAACATCTGTCTACTTGACAAGGTTTATCTGATACCATGTGTGTACACGTGCAATATAATTATGGTAGTTCATTCACTCTTTTTGTATATTATTATTTACATGCGAGACTATTGCCTTTTTATATAATTATTTACATGCGAGACCATTGCCTTTGTATAAAAGGGCAATGGTTTTGCATGTAAATACATGCGAAACCATTGCCCTTTTGTACACTATATCTGGGTCAGAATCATTATGTTCTTTCTGCTCTCTTCACCGTCTTCTTGTCGTGTTTGTGCCGCCGCCACCTCCTCTGCTGCTGCTGTAGCACCAGCTACAGCGGAACTAACGTGTGACGAGACCTCTTCTATACTGACCATGTTCAGCAGCAAGGAGGTTACCCCGGCAGGCGCGGCGGCATTGTGCACGCTTAATTTCGGGCGCAACGGTCACCTGCCGACGCCCGCGGACTTTGCGCACGGCTGCGTGACCAGGACGGTGGCCAAGGCGCGCGCCCGGTTCGGCCTCGCCTACGATCCCGTCGTCTGGCTCGGCCAGAAGAGCCTGGAGACCTATTACGCCAGCGACCGGTACACATACCGGCCCACGCGCAAGCTCTACTTCATGTGCTCACGACCTTCCTCCGTAAGTGCTGTCAACTTCTTCCTAGGAGCTTCCCGTATTGTATTGTATTGTATTGTATTGTATTGTATTGTATTGTATTGTATTGTATTGTATTGTATTCCTATTGTAGTGGACGGTGTTGTTTTACATGGAAACAAGGAAAACGGCGGAGCACAAGTTATGCGCTAGAGTCCGCTAGAGTGCACCAGATATACAGGTCCTCCCTCGTTAGTAGATAATCTCTGGGCCATCGAAAAAGTGATCTTATAACGAGACTTATCTTGTAGCAGGACTTGCAGCTAAAGGTGAAATAGGCACCACTTCGTTCTTACAGGGGCTACCCTCGATACAACATAAATTATCGATGCTTCAACTCGTTATAAGATAATTGAAAATCTCCAACATAACTCTTCCTTGGATTCAAAGGATCGTCCATACTCACGAATACATAGACATCATACGTTTCCTCGTTCTGCTTCATCCTACATGTTTTGGCCTTGGTCCTGCATGGTTAATATTATCTTATACTGAGGGTTTGGCACTCCAGGGACCTGGGCAAAGGGTTGTTATAACGGATTTTATGTACTAACGGATTATGTTGTAACCGGACCTGTAAACAGTTGTATAGACCACGTTTCGCCAGGGGATTTCAGATTTCTATTTCCTAACGGGGTTTATGTACTAACCGGACTCGTTATAATGAGGGAGGACCTGTACCAGGTTCACGAACAGTCGGACATATCCTGGTATGCACAAGATAGCACCAGACAAGATAGCACCAGCCTAACTAGTGCCCCGCCGTTTTCCTTGCTTCCATTTTAATATGTTCCTTCGCTCGTCATCTGAGTACCCATCGTATTGCTTACTGACGGATTCTCCAGAGGTAAATGGATTACATATCATAATTATGGGAGTCTCTCCAAACCAATAGAATAATGAAAATAGAAGTATGTAGGGAGTGGATGAAACTCAAATAAAATCTGAGACGTGTGAAGACCATAGGTCTGTGGGAAACACTCTAGTCAGATAATTTAAAGGTGCAGTCAAACCTGTCTAAGACGACCGCTCAAGGGACCTTCAAAACACGGTCTCTGCTGCCAGGTGGTCTCCTTTTCCAGGGTCATTTAGACTGGAAATAGCATCCCTTGGTGCTGGTTGCAGTGGTCTTCTGGGACAGGTGGTCGCCTTATCCGAGTGGTCGCCATGGCCGGTTTTACTGTATATCCTATAATCAAATGTTTCACCAGTTGTAGCAAGAGTACATAACCCCCCAGAGTGTGCAACTCCCATATACCCTGCTGTCCCGACAGAATTTCAGGTTGACGTCATTATTTATCATGCAATGCTCCTTGCACCAGTGATTTACAACATGTGTACGGGTGTCAACGCATCACACGTTTTTCTTTGCAATAATTTGTACAGGATCAGATCGGCTTGGGTCAACCGCAGGTTCCGGATTCGTCTGATAATCATTGTACAGTGTGCATTGCATCATCAAAACGACGTCAACTTGAAATTCTGTTGGGACAGCACCCATAGTCGAGTTGCACACTCGGGGGGGTTATGTACTCTTGGTTGTAGTCTTCGGGGTGCTGAGTCGAATGCTCTTCGTCCGAGGAAGCTGAGACTCTCCCTTCCTCCTTTATTCCCAAATCGAACTCGCACATTTCCACCGAGACTGGGTGACTGCCACCTACTAGATGTACATGTGGATTTGTATGCAAAAAGTCACTAAAAGCGCAATTTCGTTCTTATAAAAGCACGGATGACGGCGGTTGGTCCATTGTTGTAGTCTTTTGGACGCGGAGTCGACTGGTTTTGGTCCGAAAAGGCTGCGATGCAGCGCTCAGTCCGTATTCCCAATTGAACACGGGTGAGCAAGCGGTCACGTGCTCATGCTTACATCAGTCGCCTGGTCACCGTGCCTGCAGGCTACAACCTTCACACCAAGGTTCACCTCAAAGGTTCAAAGGTTCAACTCGAGCGACAAAAACAGGAATAGTTTAGTAGAATTGTAACACAAACACCACGAAGACAGGGTTCCTCCACGTTCCCCCTTTGCCCCCATGCTGGCTACCCGCCTGATCTTAGTATTCTCCGCGACAGGTTTATTTTATTTTATTTTTAGGTACCCACACTGTAGCTATTCATGTTCTGCGTTCTCTGGTTGTTGTTTGCAGGGCTGAGGATCGGCCGACATCGGGAACAGCACGCGGATGAGCGTCACGGGCACTGCAGGCAAGCATGACCTTGCTGAGAAGCAATGTAAGAGGAACAGGAGGCGTGCAGGTGAGAATCGCCTCGGTCGGTCGTCACCTGGCAGACGAAGAAGCTAGACGCACCTCATTCCTCTTTTAACTGCCATCTCTCTCTCTCTCTCTCTCCCCCCCCCCCCCCCCCCCCCCCTCTGTCTCTCTCAGATTTTTTTCCATTCAATGCACGTAATTGTTTTTAGTATTTGCTGTTATGGCCCAGAGCTCTCATTGCTATCACCATGACAACTATACACTAAAGCAATCTCTCATTGCTATCACCATGACAACTGTACACTAAGCAATCTCTCATCACAATGCTGTCTATTTTCACTTGTCTGGTCTACACGCA
>NC_088649.1:17298876-17323876 GCF_964019385.1 Sycon ciliatum | reverse complement strand
CACCATGCTCTTGACGGTTTTCTTGAGCTGTCGGAATCGCATGGCCAGCGGCAGGTCCATGCTCTTCAGCTTGGCGCGTTCGCCGCTCTCCGGCAGTAGCGAGGCCGAGAGAGACGTGGAAGAGGCCATGATGGCCGTGCTGGAAGCCACGCCCGCACTGGACTTCACTGCAGCATCGGTAACGCCTCCGACACCACCGCCAACACCGCCACCACCGCTCGCAGAGCTGTTGCGCATCGGGCGACGGCGGTAGCGAGACGACAGGAAGTTGAACATGTCGTACGGGCACGACTGCTTGACGGGTTCGGCGCGCGCGCAACCGTGCGGGTTCTCCTTCAGCGGCGCGTCGATATCAGCCAGCTCATCCGCGGCGGCAACTCGGTAGAAGCGCGGCTGATAGCCGCGGCACTGCGACATGCCAGGAAGCTGTTCGAGCAGGCGCACGAAGCACTCCTGCTCGAGGCCGACGAACGAGAGACCGTTCAAGCCGGCGCCCACGTCCAGATGTGGCATGCCACGCTGAGCGCGTGCTTCCTCCAGTTGACTGGTGAGCGCTTGCCAGAGTTCGTCCGGATGCAGACTGTCCCGGTCGAAGGAGCCGTCAGAGCTGCGGATGCTGACACGCGCCACGGCACTACCCGGGCGCGGAGAGAACTTGGCGTGACGGATGGACGAGTTGCCTGTAGCAACCTGGGACGACGACGATGGTGATAGGGCCGACACAGGACGATGAGCATGTCGCAGTGTCTTGGGAATGAACACGGACTTGCGTGACGAGCGAGGACCATGATGCTGTGTGGACGTCACATCCACATGCTCTGATAGATTCACTGCATCGACCGTGCTAGTGCCGGAGCCTGCCACGACGGTCTCGGAGTGTATCGGTGGTGGGGACACGCAATCGGCAGCGTTAAAACGAACGGAGTTGCTGGCTTCGCCGATCGTGACTGGCGACTCACCCAAGGTTCCAGATGAGCTGTTCTCCGAAAGTATTGACCGCACGCCGGCAAGACCACTCAGCGGGCGAGAGTCGCGCTTCGGCTTTGGCGCGCGGCCAGCTGCCGGCGGCACTGTTGCTGGTGCGGCGGCGAACATCTGCTGGATGAACCTGGACGCTCCCTGCAAGCGGACGGTGACGGGCATTGAACCGCCAGCATGACGCTGATCAACGGCAGAGTCCGCGGTGAACGAACTATCCGCTGTGCTACCGGCCGAAAGCAGGCTACTTGCTTTTACGGGCGAGTACGATGAAGAACATGCGGACGAGGAGCACGCACTGGAGGGGTTGAGGAGAGGAGAAAGAGACGACGACGCGCTGTTGGAGTTACCGACGCTGCTGCTGCTGGCCTCTCGGCCAAAGAACGCGTCGACGCAAGACGTCGTGCGTGCGGACGGCTTGTGCAGCACGGACGACTCCATCATGATAGTGGTGGGAGATTGCGAGCTAGGTTGCGAGTTATTGTTTGGTGACGTGTGTGACACAGCTGGCGTGGTGGAGCTCGATGATGTTGTCGAGGCCGGACTGCTCTGCAGCGAGGCGGCGAAGCCCGAGGCATGCAGGGACGAGGGCAGTGATGGACTGACCTGCAGGCGGGCGTGCTGCGGCTGAAGACGCACGGGCGAGAACGAGTGCGGCTGCTTCAACGGTGACGCGGACGAGTTGAGGATGGCAGAGTTTCGAGGAACCTTAGCATGCACCAGCATGGGCTGCAGGTCGGTCTCGATAGTGGATATCGTCTGCTTGCGCCTCCTCTTGGGCAGGATGGAGGCGGCCTCCTCGAGTGCGGCCACCTGTGCCGCAAAGTCACCTTCTGTGTCCGGCAGCGAAACAACGGAGCTATCGGCGGCCAGGGACGAGGACGATGAGTGAGCGCTAGCCCTGGACAACGAGGGTGATGATGACGGACTGGCCGAGCGCGAGGCACGGCTGCTGGACGGCGAGCATGACGAGGCGCCCGAACTCGGCGAGGCCGGTTTGAGAATACCGGGCAGGACAGCCGTGGACTGACGAAGCGACTGCTGCTGCTGCTGATAGCTTGCGGCGCACACCGGCGCAGTGATGGTGGGCAACGGGGGCGCTGCTACTAGGGACAATGGCTGCGGTTGCCAGCAAGCCATGGAGCTTCCACTGGCCAGGATGTCCAGTGCTCGGCTACCGGCCAACGTTAGGTAGTCCGGCAGGCCGGTGATGACGCTGTTGCTGGCGGTGGTGTCACTGGTACTACTCGTCGTCGTGATGGAGACGCAGTCGGGTACAGTCAACGTGGCAACGGTCACGGCATTGCTCAGCGCAGCGACGTCATCACCAATACCGTAGATGAGTGGTAGATCGGCCACCGAGACCCCGTGAGCGGGGCCGGCGCTGGCAATCGCCAGTTCAGCTTGCTGTTGCTGCTGCTCACAGGCTGATGGCTCTACTAGAGAAACACCATGGTTGCCTAACGAGTTCACAGTCGGAGTGCCAAACGTGCTTGCCAGCTCGGTACAGGTCTCGGGTGCCGCTGGTGCTTTCTCGTTCGCCACCAGCACTGGCTTGATGTCGAGAGCTGTGGCTGCGCTCGACGCAGCGGGTGCCTGCAATGCGGCCGGCACGGGCTTGTTAGAGCGCTGCTGTGCCAGCTCGAGCAGGCCGCGCTGAAGCTCGCCAATGCAGCCAACCTTCTCGGCCGGCGTTCTGGCGGTGGCCAGGCGCTGCGACGACACGCTCCACAGCTCCATGGCGCGCTCGTGAAGCAGCTTCTGCTTGCGCTGCGGATTGCAGCCACCGTCAGCTGCTGCCGCCGAGGAGGACAGGCCGTTCGGTAGAGATGACGACGCGGCAACAGAATTGCTGAACTCCTGCACCGCTTTGAAAGCCTCGCGGACCGCCGAGTTGACGTCTTCTTCACCCAGGGAGCTGTTCAGAGCACTGTCACTGTCTACTTGATGCTGTTGTTGCTGTATGTGTTGGTCCAGGGTTTGCGTGGGTGGGGTTGTGCCCGTTGAGACGGATTCGACAGTTGCCAGAATCGCTTCAGACGGTTCTGGTACAGAGTTGGTGGTCGGTTGTGCGCAACTCACAGGGGAAGGCAATGGAACAACGTTGCCTGGTGCTGATGCTGCTGCGGGTTCTGTGGCAGTTGTTGTCGTTGCTGCTGCTGCTACTGCTGTGGTATTTGCTGCTGCTGCTGCTGTTACTGGAGGTGATGGCACGGCTCCCGCAGCGGACACCGATGAAGCAACATCGGTTTCAGAAATGACGTTCTGCTGCGGTGAATGTGCCGAGTTGCAATTACTAGAAGGCCTTCTCTTCGCTGAGACTGGCTCAGCACGAGCACAGCCAGTCTCGCCCTGTGTGCCAGTGTCACTCTGGCTTAGGCTAACAATATCCATTGTAGTTACTGATGCTGGCTGCTCGTGTGTCGGCTGCTGCTGCTCCTGCTCAGTGGTGACATCAATAGCACTCACTGTTGCTGCTGTTGTTACTGTTGCCACTGTCGGTGTAGCTGCCGCTGCTGTTGCTGCTGTTACTGCTGCCGTTGTTGCAGGCGCTGCTGTTGCTGCTGTTACTGCTGCCGTTGTTGCAGGCGCTGCTGTTGCTGCTGTTACTGCTGCCGTTGTTGCAGGCGCTGCTGTTGCTGCTGTTACTGCTGCCGTTGTTGCAGGCGCTGCTGTTGCTGCTGTTACTGCTGCCGTTGTTGCAGGCGCTGCTGTTGCTGCTGTTACTGCTGCCGTTGTTGCAGGCGCTGCTGTTGCTGCTGTTACTGCTGCCGTTGGTGCTGACGCTGCTGTTCCTGTTACTGCTGCTGTTTGTGCAGGCGTTGCTGTTGCTGCCACTGCTGGTGTTGCTGTTACTGTTGCCGTTGGTGCTGTTACTGCCGTTGGTGCTGTTACTGCTGCTGTTGCTGTTACTGCTGCCGTTGGTGCTGGCGCTGCTGTTGCTGTTACTGCTGCCGTTGTTGGCGCCGTTGCTGACACGATTCCTGCTGCCGGCGCTGGTGTGGTAGCTATTTTTGCAGCTGCATCTGGCAATGTGACGCTGGGATAGGTTGAGGCGTCATCGGCTTGAGAGACACTGGTATCTGACGTTACGTCCATGGCGTTTGACATTTCAAAGACAATACTATCTGATAGGTCCATGGCTACCTCTGAAGCATCCAAGTGATTGTCAGTTGAGCACTGCTGCCGATGTTCATCGCCGTGTTGCTCCACTTCCATAACGCTCTCAGATACATCCATGAGTGCCTCCACCTGCTGGCAATTAACCAGAGGCAAACACTGCTCCTGCTGCTGCTGTTCGAAGAGGAGTTCGCCTGCAAGAACGGGCAAGGCTGAGCAGCTGTCAGCTGACGTGTCGACGCGTTCAGAGTTATGCTCCGTCGCTGCTGCTGCTGTTGTGGTATTGTGAGTAGAGCTACTGCTGTGTGACACAACTGGGCTGTGCGTGGCGCTATCGTCGGCGTCGTGATCAATCACGGAATGTGCCACGGCCAGAGAGTTCTCGGCGTGCAGCCCGCTCGCGTCCGCGGCCTCCTCCTCTTCGGGCCACAGCTCTTCGACGATGGTGCACGTGTACACGCACAGGCGGTCGGGCGACTCCACACTCCAGAAGACGCGCTGACTGCGGAAGCCGACCGGCAGCAGGTACGAGGCTCGGTCGGACGCCGCCTTGATGTCGCCGAGCTGCAGCACACGCAGGCCACCCACGGACAGGCGTACCTCGCTGGGCAGCATACCAAACTGGTAGCGGCGCATGGCGCGCAGCTTACCCAGGTCCACCACCAGGCGACGGTCCAGCTTGAAGTGACTCTCGACCAGTGCCAGCTTGCTCTTGGCCGAGGAGCCGTGCTCGCGGCAGAAGACGTTCTTGTTGGCGAGGAACGTGCAGCCGTTGCGGCGCGCGCACAGGTAGTGGAACGATTTCGGGCAGCGGCCGTGGCAGCAGCCAACGCTGGCACCGCTAGAGTCGCACACCTCGCAGCGCAGGTGACGCGATCGCATCATCGCAGCCTGCACCTGCATCAGTGTGCCATCCTCCCGTTCGTACACCTCCGACGACCAGAGCGCACAGTTGAAATGAACCCACTCGTCAGATGTGCACATCATCAGACGACCGCGATCTTGGGATTCCGACGAACGATTGCCTGCGGCACCAGAGGCACTGTTGCTGGTGGCCGTGGTGATGCTATTGCTGCTGCTGCTTGTGTTGGTAATATCATCTGAGCAGCCGCCGCAGAAGCCGCACTGGCGCTTGTCCTCCTCGGCGCTCTCAAAGGCAATAAGCTGCCGTGCTGACTGTCGGTGGGTCGTTACAGCTGTCGTTGTACTGGCTGCTGACACAGTGGTGGTGGCGGTGTTGCTTGATACACTGCCAGTGACCATCACTGACGTGCCACCACTCAACACACTTGAACTAGTGCCTGGCGGACTGCTGCTGCTGTTGTTGTTGCTCTGAGCTGTGTGCGTGGCGGAGTCATCCCGAGGTTCATTAAGACACACTGCATCGGATGTGCCCACGCCCGCGGGATCGGCGACGGCAGACGAGGTGGACGCCACATTTAGCGTACCGGTAGCCACTGACGGAACAGACGGGTCGGAAACAAAGACATCGCCGGCATCGGATACTGATGACGTCGCTGTTGCCGATGAGCTTGCAACTCGTCTTGCATAGGAGTGATCGCCGCCTGGCTGCGGGAAACTGAGAGCTGGATCGCTGGTGGTTGAGGTACGGCGCACGATGACGGGTGGTCCCTCCACGTCGCGACCGCCATCCGGAACGGGCGGCTTGTTAACCTCGTACCACGGGAACAGCTTACGCATCGTACGGCTGAACCCGGAGCGCAGGAGAGCCACATGCTCAAACGATCGCGGCTGCTTGCCAAGCACTTCCAGGAAGGCCAGAATGTCGTGATGGAATTCGCCGACGGTGGCGTAGTCGTTACGGTCGACACGCACACAGATGCGCCGCAGCAGACGGTCAAAGCTGCGATGAACGCCGCCGTTGCTAGGTCCCGTCGCCATGGCGGCCGCATCGTCGTCATCGTCTTCCATCATGGCGGTGAGAGCGTCCAGATTGTTCTCATTCAGGCCGGCTGGAGGCCAGTAGGGTCGCTCCGCATCCTTGCACTTGGACAGACTGGTCTTGAGTGCGGCGAACACCTTCTGAAGGCCGGCCGTCGTCTCCTCCAGCACCGCCGTGACCCACTCGGGCGTCACGCCGTCGGCGTTCGGCTGACAGGCGCTGCAGACAAACGTGACCGAGTCCTCTGGCAGCTCGCCGAGGATCTGATACTGCTCGTTGGTCAGGCGCTGACACGAGGCGTGGATCCAGCGCTTGCAGTCCATGCAGAAAACCATAGCCAGGGAGAAGTCGTCGTCCGGGTACGTGCGGTCGCAGATCGTGCAGAAGTGGCCGTTGATGCGCCGCCGATGGCATACCAGGCAGGTGAGCGGGTCGGGCGACCAGGCGGCGGACACCGCGCCGCAGCTAGTACACATGATGCACCGCGGGCACAGCCAGCTGGGGGGAGACGACGGCGATGAGTCATCGCCACCGTCTTTCGCGGATGATGACGAGGGTGGTGTGAACCAGTTGTCGTCATTGCGTCGACACGGCTTGGTGGGATGCTGCGGCGGCAAACAGGTCGGGTGGTGGAGGCGACGACACCGGCTGCAATCCAGCAGAGTGCCGGTGCTGGACGCGGACGCCGCACGAGAACAGACGACGCACGTGCGGCAGCGCGAGCAGAAGAACGGAACAGACGCGTCCGACCACGGCCGGAGGTCTGGCAACTCTACGTGCGCGTCGCCGAGCGCAGCCACAAAGCAGAACGAGTGCATTGGTTCGCAGCACGCCTCGCAGAAGCGCAGCTCATCCATCATCGTACCGGTGCTATTACCGCAGTCAACAGCAGTGCTGCCTGTACGACCGGTCCCGCACAGATAGCACATGGGTTCGGTGAGCGGCCGGGCCGTGGCCACAGCGTAGCCGTCCGCGCACGCCTCCTGGACGGTCATGTTGTCGCGCGTGTGCGGCATGACGCGCGACTGCCCGCGCTGCGCCGTGGTGGTGACCTGCGTGGGCAGACTCTCCAGCGTGGACTTGGCGTCGGTTTTGTCCTGTTGCGACGATGACGCAGATGACGCCTGCTTACGCTGCTTCTGCTTCTCCTTCGGCGTGCTGTCATCGACCGACGGACGCCGGACTTCGGAGAGCTTCTTGAGCCGCTTCAACTCTCTGGCCGCCGCCTGTATTTCACGCTTGGCGGCCGAGTCGGTGGCGCGAGAAGCGGCCCGCTGCAGTCGCGCCTCCTCGCGCTGAATCTGCTGACGACGGCGCTCCTCGCTCTCCTCGCGCTTGGCCGCCTCAATCAGCTCGAACTTGAGCGTCTTCTTCTTCATGCGCGGGCCGGCCGGGTCCGAGGGCTCGCGCTGCGGCCCCGCGGCCATGGCGGCGTCGCGCAGCGCCGACGGCACCACGATCGGCATGATGGGGTTGGCGCACTTGCGCAGCTTGCACGCCTGCTTCTTGATGTTCTTGCCGCCGAACTCGCGCTTGTCCAGGCAGTTGGAGCACACACCGCAGTTGTTCTCCGTCAGGCACGGCTCGCACTGGCCGCAGCGCATGGCACGCTTGCGAAACGTGCCCGTGCGCGTTATCACACGGGCGTCGTCCGGCTCCACGCCCGCAATCGCGGCTGCCGCTTCCACGACGGCCTTTGGCGGAACTGGCGTCGCTGACGTTGTTGACGGTGTTGCTGCTGCTGCTGCTGCTGCTGTTGCTGCTGCAGATGTTGACGATGTTTTGGATGCACTGCTGGTGGAGTCCTGTTTGCGCTGCGCCGAGCCGCTGTCTCGTTTCTTCGGCGTCTTGCTGCTGCTGGTGCTACTGGTGCTGCTGGTGGGTGGTGATCGATCCCTGAGCAGATTGAGGATGGGCGATGACGACTTGAGCCTTCTGCCTCTGCTGCTGTGCGCTGGCGGTGACTCGGTTGACTTGCCCTCACGCCCGCTGCTGGCGGGAGTATCGTCGGCAGAGGGCTTGGACGCGACTACTCGTCGACCGCGACCACGACGATGCGGTGTACCGGTCTGCGCGGCCGCTGCAGTTGTCGTTGATTCGTGCTCTGCATCCGATACCGTCGTACTAGCAGCGGACCGTCGGCGAGTGTCGGCCGCACGTGCTCGGCGGCTGCTAGGAGTTGCAGCGGCGGACGACGACTGCGGCTGAGACAGCATCTTGGGCGGGCGGCCGCGCGCACGCCGCCCGGTGGGCGTCTCGTACTTGCGGCGGTCCATCTCGTCCAGCAGGTCCAGATGGACAACGGTGGTCATGTCGTCAGCTGACTCGCATGCAAACAACTCCTGACGCTGTTGCTGTTGCTGCTGATGTGCTTTGCTGGATGCGAGGGAGACCTTCTTGCGACGGCCACTGCTGGAAGCACTGTGCGGAGTGTAGTCACGATCACTGGCACTGGACGCGCCCGTGTCACGTTGAGACGACGACGGCACATCGGCGTGCTTACGCTTCAGCACAAACTTCTTGGCCGGCGGCTTGAAATCGTCGCCAGAGCTCACGTCCATGACCTGATCGTCGGCCTGGTTACAGCGGAAGTCGTCAAAGTCGTCGAAGTCGTCCATTCCGTCGCTGTCCTCGTCGCTCGTGTACAGCGAGTCGGTGACGAGCTTCAATCTCTGCGCTGACCTGCGGGCCAGGTGTTTGCGTACTGCCGAGCGCGATGCGGCTACCACCGGTTCCTCCAGTGGTTCGACTTCGACTACTAGCGAACCGGCCGCGAGTCGGTGCTGCTGTGACGTAGCCTTGGAGCGTGATGATGATGATGACGGCGATGGTGTCGTGGCGGGTTTCTTGGCTATGGCCACCGCATTGATGCGCTTCTGCTTCTGCGCGGCCACCTGGTGGGCGCGCTGCTTGAGCTGGGTTACGATGCGATTGCGGCGAACGGATATGGTTGCCGTGGTGCTGCCGCCGCTGCTGCCAGCGGATGGGTGTGTGGCATGCTCGGCGCCTCTGCGACGCTCGTCGTCCGTAGTCACCGTGCTGCTGGTGCCGCTGGACGTACTCGAGATGCGCGTGCGCACGGGCGGCGCGGGACGAGCACCGAAAGGCATGTCCGCCGATGGCTGCTGCTGCTGCGGCTGCTGTTGCGGCGCTGCCTGCTTACGTCTCAACGCGGATGTGGTCGAGGGCACACCAGCTTCCGTCTTGATGTCGCTACCAACAGCGACCGCGGCTTCGTTATCGCCCGTTTCCGATTCCAGTCTCGGTCGCAGACGCCGCATGACCCCCTCCGCCGGCGCAGGCCGTGTGAAGTCGGTGCGCCGCACTCTGCTCCTGCCGCGGTCACGTGGTTTCCGTGGCAACGCCGCCCGATCGCCGTCCGTGGCGCGGCGCGCGCGGCGCCGCGCTCGGAACACGCTCATGCCATGACGATGGCGTTGCCGACGACGACCGCCGTCTGCAGAGCTGTGGCGGCGACGTGGCTCGTCCCGGCTTGCCGTAGCCGTCACCGTCGCCGTTGACGATGCCACCGGGGTCACTGCGGCTGAAACGGTCGGCTGCCGGCTACGGGACGTGATGCTAGCAGCCGCACTGGCCGACGTAGAAACAGCAGTTGCGCTGCTACGACTGGAAGATGCTGATACACTGGCCGACGTAGAAACAGCAGATGTGCTGCTACTGGCAGATACGGATCCACTGGCCGGAGTAGAAACAGCAGTGTTGCTGCGACTGGCAGCTACTGACACACTGGACTTGCTGCTGCTCCGGGACACAGTGCCACTGCGTGCTGGCGAGGACATTGCAGATCCAGCGCCTACACTACTACTCACGCCACCAGACGGTGCAGCCACGGGCGAGTGCAACGTACTGCGGAACTCCGCACGCAGCAAACTCTCGCCACTCAAGCCATCGTGAAACGATCGTGACATGTTACTGAAACGCTCAATTGGCGACGTATCCAACAGCTCCTGCATCTTGGCCGTCGTCTTCACGACGCGACCGGACCGTTTCTTGGCCAGTACCGGCTCTGGCTGACTGCGACGCGAGCGACAAACGCTCTCGTTACTTTGATGCTGTTCTTTCTCTCGCGCATTGAACCAGGCAGTGTTGTCCAGCAATGGCGAACCTGGTCTAGAGTCCTGCCCAGTGTCGCATCCACTCGGCGACCTGTAGGCTTGCAGGCCAAGATCCTGGGAGAAGAACCCACGGAACTCCGTGGCCGAAGAGCCATCGTCTGGCAAGAATAAGATTTCAAATAGACGATTCTCTTTCGTTGTCAAACGCCGCTTTCTCGGAGATTGTGAGCTCGGAGAACTATCACCTGCAGCCGATTCCGCCATGGCAGGGGTGCTGTGACTGCAGCCAGTTCACACTGACGCATCAACGGGCAAAGACTCAGCGAAAGCCCATTAGATAATTGAAAAAAACAGGAGAAATCAAATGCCTTTCTTCTCCATCAGAAAACACTCTCAAGCAAAGCAACAAAACGCTCACACAACGCAACACAGGTTTGGCGTTGAGCTTCGTATCACATGGTACATCGTATCACCAATCTTGAATGAAATCAAAATTTGCAAAACATACCGCATAAATTATTTTTGCGACTGAAGTTGTGTGGAATTTATTTGCATTCTGTCGCGTAAACCCTGGGCGATTGCAGGAACACCTAGGGATTTCACAAATGCCAATGTTTTACTTGATTATCAGACAACAACCCAGTCAAAATCATGATTTCGCTCGGGTCAAGAATTGAACACTTCCAAACTCATGACGTCACTTCCTTTATGAATGAGATCTCAAATTTTGCAAAGCTCACAAAAAGTGGCCATTTTCGCGCCAGTCGTCCTAGAAACGATTCCCATTTGTTTCCCGCCAGAACTCAAGAATGATGTCATGAACAGCTGATCACGTGCAAATTCTGTTTGGATGGCAAGGTTCTTTCTCAGTTCTTGCCAGTGCATTCGACGAAGATGACTCTCTCAGCTCTTATTTTGTTGTTCTTTGCGACCAAGGTTAGGAGTTGGATCACCTTTCATTTGCTACTGCCCGCTGTTGACTTGTATCTGCCTTCTGTCACAATGTCGACAACCATGCACACGAAGTACACAACTGTACTGTCGTTAGCTGTCTCACTGTGTGGAGCAACATCATCTTTTTTGTCAGTTTTGAGGTCCCGTTCAAATTTGCTAATCCGAAATCGAAAGCTAGCTTGGAACTGCAAGGTAATAGTTCTCCCTGCTTGCAAGTGCATGTACATCAAGGTGGAAGTTGTACCAGTCGAAGAGAGTCTTTTTGTTCGCCTACCTGAAGCTTGTCACAATTCAACTGTTGGGAACTGATTATAGGAGCGCATCGTGACGTTTCCAGGACGAAGGGTAAAGTGTAGAACTTCCTTCTTGAAAGCATGCAGGATTTCTTCAAGTTATCAGAATGTAGGAAACCCGCTGGACCAAATCCAGCTTGGGTAGCATTAGTAAAAGCCAGGGAGCCATGAACACCACGCAGAAGACCTTGAAAAACCGTGGTTCCCTGGCGAGACTCGATTGCTACTTCAAGTACATTTAGTTTTCATGGAACACTGTGGGTGGATATTATTTTTGTCAGTACCACTATTCCCATTGGGATAATTTACCTTTTTTTTAATTTGTTTCGCGTGACTGCGGGTACAGTAGAGTCGGGCGCCGAAGAACGGAGCCGGCCCACAACCGAACAAGTTAGGATTT
This sequence comes from Sycon ciliatum, assembly GCF_964019385.1. Classification (NCBI taxonomy): domain Eukaryota; kingdom Metazoa; phylum Porifera; class Calcarea; order Leucosolenida; family Sycettidae; genus Sycon; species Sycon ciliatum. The sequence goes on along the minus strand of NC_088649.1, from coordinate 17,312,152 downwards.
CAACCACTGAGCACCGTGAGCATACATGTACCGATATATACACTATGTCTCAACTGTGCCGATAGATCTGTACATGAAAGGATTAAATTCTTTTACGTGATAGGAACGGCCCGCGGTAGGCTACGACCAAGAGTACTTTTGCTATGACCCCTTTTTATTTATTTTTATTGGGAACACAGCCCTACAAAGAGACATGTGGAGACAAACACAAGACAAGACCTCCCCAGAGTCCCCAGCTCATCGCCACCCAACAGTACTGTACAAAGCATGTTGCACGTTCATCAGACCAGGGAGTCGTAAAATACCGGTATTTTACTACTCCCTGCATCAGACTAATGTCGTCGTCTTGAAAATCTGCGGGGATTGCAGCCATTGTGGAGCTTCACACTCTTGGCTGTTATGTATATCTTAATCACCGTGACAAGTTGACAGCACGTACATTTTTTTTTTTTTACAAGAGAGATACAGGTCGTCCCCCATACAAATTTTGTCGGTTAGTACTTTTTATTCGTTAGTACATAAACCCCGTTAGTACATAAGATTTCTCCGTACCCGCATGCCACCTACCTCAATAGTACATAATTTGTTGGTCTTTTGGCCTTCCAGTGGAGGCACGTCGTGTTCTAGTTTCTACTTGTGGACGCAATTAGCTCAGAAATCAGAGCACAAACCGACAAAGCTCTGTTTTTTCTTCGAGTGACTGTACAGGCGCGGCCGCCGGCTGGGCGTGTATCATGTAAACTGTAGAATCTTCGCTGACTGTGACCGTTATAACATAATTTTTATGTTATATCGAGGGAATCAAGAATATCGCGCTCCCTAGTCATGGCAGCAAGAAACACTCAGAAAAGTTGAAAAAATGAAAAATTCTGGTATACAAGCAAGTTATGTACACTTTCGTTTAGTACATAAACCCCGTTAATACATAACATTTGTCAAGTCCCCGAGATTATGTATTAACGAGGGACGACCTGTACACAACTCACCGGCAGGCACATGGGGTGAGATGGTGCTGGTGGCCCGTGGTGGGGACTGCCACGCTCAACCGACCAGAGGAACTCGGCCTCTTCACATGGCAGGCGCACCAAATTCGGGAGGAAAGCATAAGCATGAGGGGAAAAAAGCTCGGGAGAAAAGGGAAGATTTAGAACGAAGGAGAGGATCTAATTTGGCACACCCCGCAAGAAGTAGAAACATGCACATCAGGGAGTCGTAAAATACCGGTATTTTACGACCCCTGGTGTACACAATAATTATTACAACCACGTATACAGTCAAACCTGCTCAGTAGTCGGATGGGTCCTTCTTGTGACCAGACGGGACCGGCCGCACGACGCTTGCAGACACTAGCGCAAACAGCTCACCAGCCACACTCCACGATAGCAAGGTGAGACGAAGAGAAGCAGAGAGAAGAGTTAGTAGTCTTGCTCCTGAAAATCTTCAAGTGTTTTCGTTCCATAAAATGACCGGAACTCATGATGAGGAAAGAAGCACTGCTATTGAATGAAAGAGCTGAGCTAGACAATACGATTATTTCATACTGAAGATCGGCTGGTGGCAAGGTGTGGAAAGCAAGGTGTGTGCACTCAACTTACTCTCACATGTGACAAACCATCACGAACGGAATAGCGCAGAATAGAGGTGAGCCCTTCTGATCCCAGCAAGACACACACAACTGTGATCACAAGTGCTAAGTCAATCATGCACGGGGAGAAACAGAGTTACACACTGTTTCATGTACATAATGGGTTGCGCTATAACGTACCGTAAAACATGTAAATTTAGGTGTGGTAAAATTTCGGCATCACGGGCCTGCCAGGTTTCAGGTGTAATGTTGAATTAGGTGACCACTATTCCCTTCACATACAGTGCATACTCTAGTGCCTTTTAGGTGTAAATTAAATTTAGGTGCCTGGTCTCTCTACCGAATTTACCGAAATTTAAGTTACACCGAAAATGACATGTTTTACCGTACACGTCACCTACAAAGAATACTGGAGTGGTGACAAAGATGGGCGAAAAGTAGAAGCTGGGTGACAAGCATCATGATCATATCTCCCCATTGTTGACCTACAATATCTGCCACCCGGGTATGGTGGTGGCCGCTGGCACAAGCGGAACTTTCTAAGGGGCCGTCCGGGGTTACCGATTGTTTTTACAAAACGAAAAGCTTTAGTATTTTTCAGCCCCCACCCACCCACCCACCTTTTCTGCAGGTAAAACGAATTCCAATAAAATATTGATGTCAATTTTAGACACCCAGAAGTAATTGGGCATTTTCCATGAGCATTCGATGATTATTTTCAAAACGAAACTCCATCAAACCCACCCACCCACAAACGAAAACATTTCGTTTTGAAAATATTATTGGTAACCTTGGACGGCCCCTAAGCTGGTGGTGTTTCTCAATACAATTGTATAGGCGGTGCTAACGTTGATGTGGGTGTACCAGACTTTAATTATTCCCGTAGCTATGCAGAAGACGTTACTTCAGTAACGTCTGGCGCTAGCCAGGGTCCACACAGCTTTAATTTGGTATTTGTTTGTTTGTGTGTTTGTTTGTTTGTTTGTGTCACGCCTGGCGCTATCCCGTATCTGTCCCGTATCTGTCCCGTATCTGTGACTACAAAGGCTCTACAGGATTGTACATAACAGCTGTCCACAATATTTGCGGGCTCCTGTATCTGTCCTGTACCGTACCAATATTCGTCGTATTATGTATACGACCCCTGATGTTTAATAGGGAGATAGAGGGAGATTTGGAATGAAATAGGGAGACGAGGAGGAAATTAAATTAGAATAGACGCCGAATAGGTGATAGGATGCGTCAGCATAAACAGCGTCATTATTATTATTATTATTATTATTATTAGACACAATCTCATAGCATGTGACAAGCATAGCTAATGCAGGGACAGAATCCCCTGAGACAAGGGCGTTGAGCCAGCCACGTCAGCATAAACATACATGTACTTTGGAGGAGAGATCGCGTCGTCTCCAAAATAAGCGTGAACGAGCGATTCAGCGCCGGTCATAGGAAACGTCGGATGAGAGATCCCGTCGACTCCAGAACGCCCGTAATCGGCAGAGTCCGCCGGTCCCAGGCAACGTCAGGACAGACATCCCGTTGAGTCCAGAACTCCCGTGATCGGCAGAGTCTAAGCCGGTCCCAGGAAACGTCAGGACAGACATCCTGTCGAGTCCAGAACGCCCGTGATCGGCAGAGTCAGCGCCGGTCCCAGTGAACGTCAGGACAGACATCCCGTCGACGCGCAGAAAAACTAAATCTGCAGCCTCTTTTGCCTTCGGACAGGATACGTATTATAGGAGACTGTAAAGTTATGTAATGTCCAAATTTCCACGTGAGCAGCAGGTCACTCGCGTTGATTTTTCGACGTGCGAGCCAAATAACGCGAGCTGAACTTTCGCGTCGCAGACATCCCGTCGACGCGCAGAAAAACTAAATCTGCAGACTCTTTTGCCGTCGGACAGGATACGTATTTTAGGAGACTGCTAAGTTATGTAATGTGCCCCACAGGCAACCATGCATTCGGCGTCGTCATTGGCTCAACAGGTCAATGTACATGTATTACTACAAAAAGGCCAGAAAATCCGATTACTGTATTAAAATCAACTAATTTTCGCTGGCGATTTAATTTCGCTGATTTCGCCGCTTGGTACCAACCGGCAAAAGTAAATCACAGGCCAAGGTTTGTCATATAGGAAATTGATGCATTATTGAGCAATGGATGCATGTGAGAGCAAAAATACCTATCGATTTCAAATTTGAAGTGAAATTGCGCGTCACGTCGGAAATAACGTGCATCTTAACCTCTCTAATAGAGAGGTTTCTAATTTTCTCATCAGCCAAAATTTGTTGATTTACAGTATAAGGAGATAAAAAGAAAAGAAGGAGCAAACCAAAAGAAGATAATTATTAGAGAAATAACAATCCGCAATAAATTCTGCAAATACTTTTGCCTCAGTTCTTATAACATGTACGATGACCTAGGCAAAAAAGCATAAAAGCATAGCGTAGGGCCCTGAGCTTCCAAGCTCTCTCGTTTCTTATACAGTACATAGTTATGTCTTGTAGGGTATCACCAAGAGTACATAACCCCCCAGAGTGTGCAACACCTGATCCAGCTCTGCATGGGGTCTTGGTCGAGCGGAATCGGATCTTCTGATGTCATGCGTACACTCCACACCCGCGCAAGGCCGGTCTCGAGGCAGGGTGCCATTGTTTTTGATCCAAGAGTACCCGCGACTCCCCGGGTTCCCCTCAGATGTGTACGGTATTATGACGCAAAGATCCGATTCCGCTCGACCAAGACCCTATGCAGAGCTGGATCAGGCGTTGCACACTCTGGGGGGTTATGTACTCTTGGTATCACCAAGAGTAAACAAGCTACTGCATGCAGGGGCGTCGCACAGGGTACGGTCACTACGGTATTGAGCGTACCACTTGTTGCCCCAGATACCTCGTGAATCAACCAAATACACTGATCTGGGATCTAAAATTCCACAAATTTCGGCCCGGCCACCACTCCCCCACGAGTAAATTTGTTCTTCAGATGGCTGACCGTACCACACTAAAATACCTTCCAACGCCCCTGTAGTGTGTACCCTTGATATCACTATGAATTTGAAACCGGGAGAGCCTGAGGAATATTAGATGCTAGACACGGTGTGAAGTCAAATTTTCACCAGTTGTAGTCTTCGGGGTGCTGAGTCGAATGGTCTTGGTCTGAGGAAGCTGAGATGCTCCCTTTCTCCTATTCCCAATCGAACTCGTGCACTTCCACCAAAACTGGGTGACTGCGCCCTACTAGATGGGGATTTGTATGCAAAATGTCACTAAAAGCACCATTTCGTTCTTATAAAAGCCCGGATGACCGCGATTGGCCCATATCATAATAATATTATGTTGCAGTCTTTTGGACGCTGAGTCGACTGGTTTTGGTCCGAAAAGGCTGCGATGCAGCGTTCCTCCTTTATTCCCAATCGAACATGGTTGAACAAGCGGTCACGTGCTCCTGCGTACACCAGTCACCTGGTCACCTTGCCTGCAGGGTACAACTTACAGCCTCGACTGGTTTTGGTCCGAAAAGGCTGCGATGCAGCGATCCTCCTTTATTCCCAATCGAACATGGTTCAACTATATTCGATTGGGAATTCGGGCTGAACACTGCAGCTTTCTCGGAGCAAAACAAGTCGACTCAGCGTGCGAAGAACTACGACATATGGGCCAACCACGGTATAAGAACAAAATGGCGCATTTAGTGACGTTTTGCATACAAATCCCCATCTAGTAGGGCGCAGTCACGCAGTTTGGGTGGAAGTGCGCGTGTTCGATTGGGAATAAAGGAGGAACGGAACGTCTCAGCTTCTTTGGACCAAGACCATGCGACTCAGCATCCCAAAGACTACAACTGGTGAAAATTTGACTTCAGGCTTATCTTCCCCCCCCCCCCCCCCCCCTAATAGACATGGTTAGCACTCGCACCGAACACCCAAAATTCCGTCAGTGTGGTATCATTTCAAGAATGCAAAACTGTCCTCAGTGGGGTAAGATTCTGACTAGGGTTACGTCACAAGTCGATCGTTGTGTCAAAAACCGAAATGCTAGCCATGTCTTGAAAACACACCAAAAACGGCACAGGCCGACGGTCGAAGTTAGCGTGAACGGTAAAATGCTTACAATAGACATGGTTAGCATTTTACCGTTCACGCTATATTCGACGGTCGGAGTGTACCAAATCGACGGTATTTTGGGTGTTGGGTATGAGAACCGTTGGATGTAGCACGCGTGAACGGTAAAATGCCATGCATACACACACACAAAAACGGTACAGGCCGACCGTCGAAAATAGCGCGAACGGTAAAACGCTATCCATGTCTAATTCGTTACTGTTATGCAGGCGCGTGCCCCGTATGGGTTCCTGGGTGCCCGGAACCCCCTTTTTTCGCTCAAAATGCAGAATTTTGCTTCATTTTTTTGAAATTTTTCCGGGGGACACCCCGGAACCCCCCTTGAAGGGCACCGGCGCACGCGCCTGGGTCACTTATGCACACTTGTTTCAGCCGCTGGCCCTGGCCATGCAGCTTGGTCAAACACACAGACTCATCACTGGGATGCTGGAGTCACCACAAATCGAACATACCGCACTGTGTCATGCACATGAACATGACCCAGTGCGGTATGTTCGATTACACGCATTTCGGTCAATTCTAGAATTAGTTATTGTTGATGCACAGCTAGTTCGATTACACAAAAAGTGACAAATTCCGTCGTTAGAATTGATTTTATCCAATTCCGTCAAATCCGTCAATTCTGAAGAGAGGGCGGAATTTCTCTAATTCTGGCGCCAGAATTGCACACTCGGTGTGTTACCGGTCTGGTCATGCATGACTCAAGTCAAGGAAGAGCCTCCCTGAGCTGGCCGGTGTGGCGCGAAAGCAGGGCTACAACTGCATGTAGTTGCTACTTTTGTCTTCCCGAAAAGCTAATTGCCGCAGTTGAGATTCCGCTGGGAGCTGATTATTAGACCAGATCATTTTGGGTGGTCCTTTCGCACACGCGTTCAGTTTTATCGAAGCACAATATTGTTGCCGACATGGAGCCTTCGCCGGGATGGACCGGTACGCGAAGCTGGGTCGATGCGCGTGCGAGGGTGTACGTGATATCTTTTTACGACCAATTTTGTTTGTGATATGCCATGAATAAACTGCGTTGTGAATTCCAGTCGTTCGTTTACATGGCCGGAATTCGTACATTTTGGTCATTCGAGAATTACAAAACCCAGTTCCAGAATTGTGTAAACGTGTAATCGAAAGCGCCCATTGTGCTACTATCAAGTATATGTATCATGTTTGACATACTACTAGTACTAGCAGTATGCTGGGAATCAGATCAATGATCATGCTGCCATTGCCATTGGTGGAATAAGGACATGACAGAATCCTGCCTACCGCTAGTACACCGGTTGGTCCATCTTCGAGATCGTCTGACATCGAGAGAGGGAGTGGAGCGGGGAGAGACGGACGACGCTGTCAACGCTGTCGACCATCACATTTTAGCTCAGCTCCCGCAAGCAAAATAATTAGTTGTATCGTTCTAAGCCACCGGCAGGATGAGTCCAAGGGTATTTTCAGTCTCCGTTGGAGTGTTGCTGGCTCTGCTGCAAGTCGTACCGTCGACTATTGCTCTCGACAATGGACTGGCACTCACTCCGCCTCTGGGCTGGAGCTCGTGGCTTGCACTGGGCGAGCGAGATTACTGCGACGAGAAAACTCTGCGGGATAGCACGGACGCACTGATCGAGACCGGCTTGGCCGCAGCCGGCTACAATACGGTCATGATATCCGACTGCTGGGGAGCCGCGGGTCGCAGCACCGCCGGAAAGCTGTTGGCTAACACCACGCGCTTTCCGAGCGGGTCGCTCGCCGGCGTGATCGACTACATCCACTCGAAGGGTCTGCGCGCCGGCGTCTACCAAGACATCGGCACGTACACTTGCGTGGGACGTCGGTCCGGCATGTACGGCCATTATACGAGCGACGCCCAGCAGCTAGCCCTGGAGTGGAAAATCGACTGGATCAAGATCGACAACTGCAACGACCCGAAAAAGCCGACGGATCTCTACCCGCAGGTAGCGAAGGCGTTCAATGACACGAAGCGCCCGGTGCTGATAAATCTATGCGAATGGGGTGTGGAGGACCCGTGGAAGTGGGCGCCGGAATGTGGAAACTCGTGGAGAGTGACTGGCGACCACATGGACGAGTTCAAGAGCACACGTGGAATCATTCTAAAGCAGGTGAGAGGGGCATGGCATGCAGGGAAGCAACATTGCCAACAATTCAGTGTTTTAAAAACAGTCCGGATATAACATACGGTAAAACCTGTGACTGCCGACCACTCCTTGGGGCCAGAGAAAGCGGTCTTTAGTGGCAAGTGGTTCTTAGTTAGAGGTTTGCACCACACAACCGTAATATGTGAGAGCGTCCGTGCCTGGCGAAGTGGTCTGTAGTACCAGGCTGGTCGCTAGTCACGGTGGTCTTTAGTTACAGGTTTTACCGTACCACGGATATAGTCATAAATGTACCACGGATATACCGTAAAGTACCGATAATCCCCCCCCCCCCCCCCCCTCCCCAAACACACACACATAACGTGTCGCTTCCCAGCTGGTTTTACGGCAGGGGCGGGAATTGGATCAAGTCGGTTCAAGTGCAGCACGACGTCGCTTCGCAGGCAGAAATTAGAGAGGGGGCGAATCAACGGTACTGTAAGGCATATGTAGCTTACCATCAAGAGTACATAAAATATGACATTGCACTCTTTATGTACTCTTGATACCATGGATATAGCATACCCATACTTCTGAAGTACTTGCTTTAGGAGCTGCATCTGCGCCTCAATCCAAGAGGGTGGTGGCGTTCATGCAGATGCGGAAAACTCGGCTTCCAGCCGAGTCTCACGCGAACAGTTATTTTTTTATCAACCGCCGTTATTCGCAAGGTTGCATGTTGGCTGACTCATGGAACAGTTACATGCTGCCATCCTCAGCTCGCTTTTGCGCATCTGTGTATGCATTTATCACCACATGCACTTAACCCCAAGTCAAATAAAAAATCAACAACAACAATTTTGACTCGGATGATGAGCGAATTTAATTATTGTAAAAAAAAAGGAGAAGGTCAAAATGTTACTAGTATGACTAACTGTCCACCAACGTAACCAGATCATATGCATGGCTAGGTTTGGGGACAGTAACTATTCATAACTCGTAACATGTTGTCCTTCTCCTTTTTTTACCATAACAACAACAGCAACAACTGTTTTCGTTTGTTGCATGCCGCTCTTACAGCTTGCTTGCACACAGATTGGAAGGACGTCATGATGCGTTGCTTGTATGGTGTGAGTGCATTTCTGTTATAACAAACTTTGGCTATAAAGAACTAATTCTCCTGCACAGTGGTGTTCGTTATATCGGGAGTCAACTGTACTGTATTTCCCCGAATACCAGGCACACCTTTTTACACTAAAATTCAGGGTAAAAAAGGGGGTGCGACTTACAATCGAGCATGCCTTACTACTGAAGTGAATATATCGAAACTTTATTGCTCAAACGTGAAAAATGGGGATGCGACTTACAATCGAGTGCGACTTTTCTAACGTTATATGCGACTTCAAGCCGGGTAAATACGGTATTCATTTGTTGTCTCCGATCCTGATGATTTGCATTTTGCATGAAACACGTGGGTAGAGGCATCTAATCACTTTTGCTCCACCGGATTTTTTCGTTTGTATCCCTTTGTTGCGTGCTTTGTTTCCAAAGCTGGTTGTGTTCTTCAACACTATTGTGTAACCGGTGGTAACGCGAACATGTAAACTGTACTTTTTCTCTCTCTTTTTTTGTTTGTTTGCTTTCACAGATCGGAATGAGCAACTACAGTGGTGCTGCCAAGCATGGCTGGAATGACATGGATATGGTTTTCACGGGCCTGGCCGACCAGCAGCCGCCGGGCAAGCGTTACTTCCCGGGCCAGACGCACACGGAGTACGTGACCGAGTTCAGCATGTGGGCGCTGCTGCAGAGCCCGCTGGTCTGGACGGGCGATGTGCGCAACATGTCCGACTTCCAGCGCGCCGTACTGCTCAACTTTGACGTTCTCGCCGTGCACAACGACACTAGCGCACCGCAGGGCGACCTCATCGGCAAGCTCGACAAGGCCGGCGACGTGCAGGTGTGGCGTAAGCTGATCAACGACCGCCGCAACCAGGCCGTCGTGGTGGTGAACCTCGGCGAGACGGCGTTCCCGGCGGCGCGCGTCACGTTCGAGATGCTCGGGCTGAGCGCCACGACGCAGGCGATCGTGACGGATCTGTGGAGCAAGGTGAACGTAACGGCCATCGGCGCCTACCCGCAGGCCGCCAGTGGCCGCAGCCTGGACCCGCACGCCTGCTTCATGGTCAAAGTATTCCCACTTCCAATATAGAGTAGTGGGTCAGAGTCCCTTCCCAGGGGCGGATCTAGGGGTTCCGCGGAACCCCTCAATTTCGTTAATGTGCTACTGGCAACCATATGCTTATCCATGTACATGTATCAGCTATTCAGTTTTGGCTAAACTGGAACCCCCCTGTATACAGATCACTGGATCCGCTGCTGCTTCCATGTGGCCACTCAGCGGCGTGGGACGTGATCATGTGCACAGTGGAACTAACATGGCCCCCACATCACATGACCAGTGGCCGCAGTCTGGACCCGCACGCCTGCGTCATGAGGGCTGTATGTCCACTGCCAATATTGAGTACGGTCCTCTCGGTCGCCGAACAACTGGGCCCGGGGGGGGGGGGGGGGGGGGGGGGTGAGCCTCCTAGCCTAGATCGTCTTATTCTCATGTATTACTGCCGGTGCGCGGTTGAGTCGCCGTGTATACTTTGGTATGATGTGCTTTGGTGAAATTCTAGCCTGGCCGTTCTTCGGCGCTCCGCTCTTCATCGCCCGACGGTAATCGCGGTACTGTAGTCGTTATCATGTGACTCCTGTGAGTGGAACGTGATCACGGCTGCATGCATGTGGACAGTGGAACCAACATGGCCGACGTCATCATGATCACGACCCGAAATAAAACAGATCTGGATGCTGGTTTATAATTATACCCACAAACCTTTATACAAGTAGTGAAAACTTTCAAAATGTTCAAGAGCCTGAAGTGTGTTCTTCACCTAATTCTCAGTACAATTGCATTCTTGTCTTCAAGGAATTGTCCACAAACCTTTCTACCTAATGACAGTTGTGTGATCATTGCTTTGTGCATGAAACCTGGTGTTACAACCCACATCTAATCCTCTTCGTGTGGTATGAGCCACATATACAGGAGGTTAAAACAAACAATAAGAGGACGGAAAAGTGTTTTAACTCTGAGTTTCACGCACTAAGCGATCATCAAAAAACATATGCAGGGGATTAATCGGGTAGTCGTCAAATTCGGTGACTCCCTGCATGCGGTGGTGGTACGATGGGAAGGTGCTGGACTGACCAACATTAGAGAGGTTAAGCCCCACGTAATTTGGACATGACGCGAAATTTCCGCTCTCGTTATTTACCGTGTTGGAAAACAAAGCAAGGGCCCTAGGGAGCTGTATCTAACTTCGAAATTTGTCGTATTATGCCAGATTTCAACCCATTTGACGTGAGAATGCGCGTCAGGTCACAAGTAACGTGCGCAGCTTAGGGCATGTTCCATGCATATCATGAATGATTGTCACATCTAGATGGAGACTAGGGGAGGGGAAGAAGAGAGAGAGTGAAAGAGGGGGGGGGGGGGGGGGGGGGGAGAAGAGCAGCAGCCACAGCAAAACAACAATATCGTGCAAGGAAGCCAAAGTCACTCACAGCTTGCAAGTGTAGTTTTGATAACGCTTCGCTCTTCATTGAGATATCTACCATTCTCTTTTTTTTCTCCTTATTTCTCCCCACCCCTCCTTCCATGTAACATAGTAACATATTCGCTGCCTTGTCATTGAGCATTTGTGCTCGTTTGGATTAGCGAATTCAAATACAGTATACAAACAAACAAACCGTGAACAAGTGTAATCATACTAATAGAGAGGTTCAGATGCACGTTATTTCCGACGTGACGCGAAAGTTCAGCTCACGTTATTTGGCTCATGCGTCGAAACACAACGCGAGTGACCTGCAGCTCACGTCGAAGTTTAGAGTTTTACGGCAAATTTGACGTGAAATTGCGCGTCACGTCGGAAATAACGTACATCTTAACCTCTCTAACCACACACGAGACCCACCATGGACACGCATCATGTACATGAAGTTTCAAAATCACACTTGATAATAATAATTATTGCAAGAGATACAAGCCAAATCACGCAGGCAATAAATCATGCTCAACTTCGGATCTGAATTATTACGAAGCGATAGCAGCTATCAACCGAAATTCCAAAACAAGTTGTTATGTGTGGGAATCTCAAGAGGATCATTTCGACGGCATGGGTCTTATACCAGACAACATCTCGAAAATGTAACATACCTCATCTACTGAAACAAAATTTGCAAAGGATAAATACGATCATCGTCCAGACAACATGATCACACAGTGATAATAAAATTTATAAGTAATACCAAATTAAACAGGCCCATTCCCGGGGCAGATATAAAGGACATACATGTAGATAAAAAGTTTAGAATTGCAGAATTTCAAAGTAGCAAGCTGTATTAGATAGTGAAGAAAGAATTTCAAAATAAAATCCACTCACGGGCCAGCATGAGCTGAAAACATACGGAAATAAAAAAAATCCTTGGTCCTAGAAGGCAGGAACACATACAATTTACAAAAGTTACAAAAGGGTTCAGCTCCGAAACAACACGCAGCACATCGCACTGTCTTGCTGTTCGGCCACCTTGGCAGTTATACAGGTGTACTGTTGAGGCAATAAACTGAAGTATTGTATGCTATGTGCATGTACATGGTCACCGAGAGGTGATTGTAGTTTCGGGCTAACACGACCGTTTGTGATGTAATGGCGCAAGCCTACACATACAAACGCAGGGATCACGTACACAACAAACACACACACACAGACCTCCCCCCCCCCCCACACCACGACCACTACAACACACGCGCACATTGGCAACGTTTCCTAGTCGTTCGCCTCCGTCAGGGCAAGCGTGAAGTCCTGCGCGATGGACTGTCGGTATGGTTGAGTGGTTGGCACGGTAACTCGGAGCACATCGGTATCCATATCGTATTGGACGAACTCTGCGGGCAGTGCATTGTGGTTGAGGATAGCAGTCACATTCCCCGAGAGTACACAGCCGTAGAAGGTGAAGTCACGGATTGCCATGTCGTTAGCTCCACGATAGCCGTAAACGCGTACGTCCGTTTTCAGCACTCTTGACTGCACAGTGAGAGAAACATGTACCCAGTGGAACTCACTTAGTACGAACTCAGATGCACGCTCATGTTTAGTACAAACTCTATGAATACGACATATTCTTGCTTAGTACGGACATACACGTGCACACACATACAACACACACACACACACACACACACACACACACACACACACACACACACACACACACACACACACATACACACACACACACACCACACACACACACACACACACACACACACACACATACACACACACACACACACACACACACACACACATACATATGGCTCTGTAGCAGTGCATGACGCAGTACAAGCCACTCACCGGCTGTGATGTGTAAGTGAAGGC
>NC_088649.1:17286376-17296376 GCF_964019385.1 Sycon ciliatum | reverse complement strand
TGGTTACCGATTTACAGCATATGCCATGCATACATACAGTATGTGTGTTCGATTATCCGGTTCCCTCGCCTATCCGGATATTTTTGTGGAAAACGGATGTGTGCGGTTAAGCGAGGTCTGACTGTACTTGCGGAGCAGAGGGCTATCGATTTCGCCACCGCCTTACCGTTCGTATATCGTACCACGTTGTGGAGGCTGGAAAGTAAGCGCTGACCTTGGTTGCGTTCTACAGGGCAGAAGGAAACAAGACAATGAGCTCATTGCGCAATGACGTAATTTGTACCCTAAACACCCCACACAGCCACCTGGGCATGGTCGTCTGGGGGTGTTGAACAGTGCATTGCTGATCCCAGTGTACTCACATGCATTACTCATATCTTCCATGATTTGGCAATGCACAATGGGCTTATAGCACCATTCAAACATCAAACATGCTCACACAGATGATGGCACACCATCGTAACACCCGATATATCACTACATTCGATATTATTGGCTATACTGATATTATGACTAAGAAAGTGGTGGACAACATGCAACTGCATTATAAAGAAAAGTGGATTTGTCAACTGACAACCGCTCTATTCACTTGCTTTTCACACTTGGTGCATGCGCTGGATGAAATTTTTCTTATTGTGATGTCGAAAAATTATGACGTTTCAGGCCAGTCACCCATCGTCAGTGATATTTTGACTGGCTAAAGTCCATTTTGCTTTTGATATTTCGTTCCGTTATCACTTTAGCTGATATATTCTATTATTCTTATATCCGGTCACTCTATAGCCGATACTCACTGCATCAGTATCGAGCAGAATAGATGATATGCCAAATAACGTGCAACTAGACTTGAGAGGGCATTGCAGAGTAGTTGCATACAAAGTTCATAGTTGTACGGTTACCTGTGACTTGCATTCCTGCAGAGCTCAGGGTCTACCATGTACACATTGTAGTATAATTTGTATGCAACTTGTGTGCGATGCCCTCTCAAGTCTAGTTGCACGTTATTTGGCATATCATCTATTGTCACTGGCATCACATGAATAGAAATACGGAGACTCCCAATTTCGGCCAAGGCCTGTGGAAAATCCTTAAATCCAATACTGGTTCTGACGATGGGTGACTGGCTCGAAACGACAAAGTTTTTTCCGATATCACAATAGAATTATGTTTTCATCCAGCACACACGGCGATTGTGAATAGCAACTGAACAGAGCGGTTGTCAGTTGACAACCCCCCTTTTCTTTATGATGCAGTTGCGTGATGTCCACCACTTTCTTAATGAATACAATACAATGCAAATAATAATAATTATAAGATGTGAGACGGCCGCCAGAAAATATACCTTTTCCAGGACAGGACTGATGAGCAGATCTGATCCCCACAGAAACTGGCGGTCAATTCCCAGTGTGTTCACGTCTGTCGGGTATCTAGAACACACACACAGCAAACATACGCACACACACGCACCATACATACGCACACGCACATACACACAACACAACACACACAGGCATGGGTGCACAAAACACACATGTGCGCGTGCACACACACACACACACACATACACAAACACACTGACACACACACACACTCACACTCACACACACACACACACACACACACACACACACACACACACACACACTCACACACACACACACACACACACACACACACACACACACACACACACACACACACACACACACACACACACACATGAGATCACATTTTGTCGACGCGGCTTGATCGTCAGGCAGGTGCAAGATTACTACCGCTGGAACCGATTCACACCAAGAACTTTAACACAGTGAATACTTTCTGACATCGGGAAGTCCACGCGAGAAAAGAGAACAGTTTGAGTTGGTGGAAGTGTACTACAGTTTTTCTGCACCTTATCCTCACCCACTTACTGAGGTGTGGTGAGCCCATACGTGGGATCATTTTCAAGTCCACCCAGATTTTAGGGGATTTCAGGGGGTGTCGGCCGTTGGGCGGTTCAATAGCCAATTCAGTTATCTTTCCAAGATTCCTTTTGAGTCTCTCTCCCCTCTCCCAGGGAGACCCACGTGACCAGTTTTGGCAGTGAGCAACAAGTACAAGTTCTACAGTGCTGCGGGTCGCCGAAGAACTGGGGGTCAGCCTCCTAGCCTAGACCGTTCCTATTTTCATGTACTACAGTTTATGCACAGTTGAATAACTGTGTATACATTAGTATGCTGTGCTTGGGGAAATTCTAGGTTAGTCGTTCTTCGGCGCTAGGCTCTTCGGCGCCCTATAGTACGATGAACTCACTCAAAGAACAGCGGTCGTGCCACACTGGACCCCGTGGAGGAGGCGAAGAAGAACAGCGTGTAGAGGTAGGGCAGGAGACGGTAGCGCATCGTCAGGGCCGAGCGCGTGGAGTTGCGGAACGCCTCGCTGAACCGCGGGGCGGCCGGGTCCTGTGCCTGTGATGGTCACATATGCACACAGACACACACACGGTTGTTACACGTGTACATACACACAGTTACACATGCACGGACAAACACGCGTGCCGCCAGCACATGTGCACAGACAAACGCATGTGCCGATACATACATGTACATACACAGACAAAAACATGTGCGTACACACAAACGAACAGAGTCAGTCAATCATTATTTCCACAACGTTTGCACAATTGTTCATTGATCGACGTTCGGCCAAACCGTTTACTACAATGCTTGCATGCCGAGACATACTGCTCACACACTAGACATACTGCTCACACTAACGTGCACATCACACCATCGTTATCCACCATGAGCGTAGCTTGTACATCTGTGGTGTGGTGACCTGTTGCCACCGGCAACCTCATAGCCGTCATTTTGCTAATATTGACTATGTACAGTGTTGGTCAATGAAATTTCTCATTTCGCTAGCAATGGCACATTGTGACGGGAAGTGGGAAGTGCGCAATCCAGTCGCGTCGCACAAGTTTGCGCCGTGCACCACTCCCCAGCCCAGTCACGGTTCGCAGGTGTAGGGCTGCGCAACGCTCGGCGCGTACTTGAGTGACACGACTGGATTTCATCGAGCAGTACTGGAGTACCTACGACGGTCCTTTGCTGGTGTGGTGACCGGACTACGCTGACTACTGTAAAAGCGGGTATTTTCGGTGGAGTTTTATTTTCGGTAACTTCAGTGCCGAACTTTTTCCCAAAAATAAAACGCACCGAAAATTCCGGTCTTAGTACTGTAGTACACTTACACTCGAACGTCTCCTATCTGGGCACCTTGGGACCGGGCACTGCCCGTACAGTGCTGCCAAACCGTCCGATTTTTCGGACAGTGTCCGATTTTTGAAGGCTCTTCCGAAAACCGGTCCGAAAAGGGAAACGTCCGAAAAGCAGCCAAAATGTCGGAGATCATTACTTTCCTATGCAGAAGTCCTGTACTTTCACTTTTCAGCGCAACTGAAGGCACAAATTACTGTACATTTTGTTTCTAAAAAAAGGCTAGCGCTTGGCTGTGGAAGTGCAAAGTAACATGCCTTGTCTGATTTTGGGCGAAAATTATTTGCCAGCACTGCCCGTATCTCAGATTTGCCCGTATCTCAGGATAACTCATGTACCATGTATCATTATCATTTTTGAAGAAGTTTTTTTGGTGCATATTGCACATGTTCAGGTTACGAAAATAATCCTTGGATAAAAATGTATGGATTACACAGGTTGGCAGTGACAAATAAGCACTTGTGCATTCGGAAAAAAAGTTCAACCCCCCAAATTCGAAGCATTTTTGCCATAGGAACTCAAGCTGAGGGTGGCCGGTAGAGAGACGTGCCCGTACTGAGGCGTCCGGATATGAGGCGTTTGAGTGTACCTGGAAAACGGGTTTACCGAAAGTTTCCCTCCACCGATTTTGGAGAACACCGAAAATATTACACCACCGAAATTTTTTGCTTTCACAGTATACACGAGCTACGCGCCCTGACCCACTCTATGTACATACCAGTGTTCCGATGATGTTGTGATTCCGGGAGAACGGATAGAAGGAGCCTAGCTGCATCCATCGCTGGCACAGCTGCTCCGTGGCGTTGTCACGGAAACCACAGATGTCAGCGCCAATCTGCAAACGCAAGCGTGCACAGACGGTGCATACACATAAACGTGTACGTTTTTACGTTGGCGTGTACACAGACACAAACGGACACAGACACACACGGACACACACACACATACACATGGACACACACACACGTACACACACACACGGACACACACACGGACACACACACGGACACACACACACACACAGATACACATACAGACGCACACACGGACACACACACACGGACATGGACATCCACAAACACACACAAATACAAGCATGAACGAGATTTCTTGTCACGAAATACGGACATCTACTCTGTATTCCACGGTTCATTTGATCATCGAAGTATAAGCCATACCGATTTCCATTGTGTGAATTGTGAGTGTTCCAAGTGGGGCCCATACTCCAGAAGATACGGCAAATTCAAATTCGCGGCTCACCAGTGGAATGCCGAATATGGAGAAGTCTAGAATACCCGGTATGGACTCTGCCATATCCGGCCAGGTACTGTCGTTGTCGCCTAGCCAGTGGCCGGTGTGGTTGCCACTGCCGGAGTACGTGCTACGGGAGATCACCAGACTGCGCTTGCCACGGATACTGCGTGCGGCACTGCATGAATACACGCACACACACAAACACACATAAACACAAACGTGAATGCATACACATGCATACGCATGCATGCACAAACACACACATACACAATCGCACGCACACACCAATGCGCGCACACACGCGCGCGCACACACACGCACGCGCGCACACCCTCACACACACACATATATCTGATTATGCACATGTTCACAAACACATGTACGCACGCACACACACACACACACACACACACACACACACACACACACACACACACACACACACGGATGCACGGATGTATGGACACACACACACACACAAACACACCCATGCACGAATTAACTACAACACACAGCAGCTTGCGGTTAGGAGGGTGCTGGCCAGCGAAGTGAGAGTGCTGTGTACGTGATGTGATAAGGCGCGCATGCGCGCCTGGGCTCGTGGCTGGTTTTGCATGCTTGCTGTGCTGGACTAGGTCCGAGAATGTGAGCTCTCTTTTCCTTGTCTTTCTGTTCCTTGATTATTACAATAACTGTACGAACCTGAGTAATGCTGTGTGTGGGCCCTTAGGGCCAGACATAACAATTGGCGACGAAGATGGCAGGACGCAACTCCAGATTAGAAATTTTCGAAACTGGGGATTTTGACGAGTATGCAGAGAGACTCAATTTTCATTTTCTGGCTAATGACATTGGCCAAGTTGCAGACGATGCAACCGAGACAGTACAGACAGCGGCAGACAAGAAAAAGTGCGCCGTGCTGATTAGTCAACTATCCGGTCAGGTTTATTCCACACTGAAGAATTTGTGCCTCCCAGATAAACCAGGGCAGAAGAAGTTCGAAGAGTTGCTGAAGCTCCTCTGTGATTATTTCAAGCCCAAGATTAGTGTAGTTGCTGCTACCTATCAATTTCAGAAAACCCTGCAGAAGGAGGGCGAGTCTGCGATCATGTTCGCGGCTCGATTGAAACGGGCAGCCATGGACTGCAAGTTTGAAGCTTATCTCGACAGGGCCTTGCGTGACCAGTTCATCACTGCGATCGGTTCTACCAGCACGACGAAGGAAATCCTGGCGAAGGCTGAGGAGACGACAACATTTCAGCAGGTTGTCGACATGGCCACGGCTCATGAGACAGCTTTCCGCGAGTCTGAGAAGTTTTCAACGCAGGTTCATGCAGTACGCGGAGAGCCGGGGCTCGCCGACAACGCCACGTTCAAATCTGACAAGCCCTGTTTCCGCTGTGACAAGCTGGGACATCGACCGGATGAGTGCCACTTCAAATCTGCGAAGTGTCGTGCTTGCGGCAAACTGGGACACATCGAACGAGCCTGCCTAAAGAAGAAAGCGGCCAGGTCCGTCAAGCATGTCGGGACAACATCAAACCCCGGTGAGCTTGTTCCTTGTAATGATTCTGTACCGATGTTGAATGTGAATGCCACCATGAGTGACAGAGCTGTAGCACCGTACACTACGCCTGTCGAGCTAAATGGGGTCCAGGTGCACTTGGAAATTGATACGGGTAGCACCGTCACACTGCTAGGAAAAAATGATTTTCTGAAATGCAATGGCTCCGTGTCTGAGCTGGTACCGTCCAGCATCACCCTATCTACATACACAGGAAATCCAATCAAATGTCTGGGTGAAATCGAAATGAAAATGGCTTTGGGTGGTGTAGAGGAGAATGTTCTGGTCAGAGTTACTGAATGTGATGGTCCGTCTCTCTTAGGCCGGGATGTCTTGTCCAGATTTACTTTGCCATGGAAATCTATATTCAAAGTGGGCACTGGCGGGCAATCCACTACCGATTTCGTTAAGAAATACCCGAATCTGTTTGACAACTCCACTGTGGGTACGGTGCAAGGGGTGCAAGTAAAGCTGCACGTGTCAGATGAACAACCGGTCTACAAACGAGCAAGACCAGTACCTCTAGCAATTCGACAGCGGTACATCGACGCGTTGAACAAACTCGAGGCTGATGGGGTGATTGAGAAAGTGACGCATTCCGAATGGGCCTCACCAACGGTACAAGTAGAAAAACCAGGAGGAGGATTACGGATTTGCGCAGATTACAGTGGGACTATTAACAAGCATTCAGAATGTGAACAGTACCCACTCCCCACCCTCGAGGAATTGTTGCACAAGTTGGGCCCGGGAGGGAAGTTTACCAAACTCGACTTGTCCCAAGCATACCACCAGCTAGAGGTAGCACCGGAAAGCAGGAAATACACCACCATCAACACAATTCAGGGCCTGTACCAGTACAAACGCTTACCGTTTGGTTTCCACAGTGCCGTATCCATTTTCCAAAGGGTAATGGAAGAAACCTTGGTTGCGCTACCAGGCAGCGGCGGGTACATTGATGATGTGCTGTGTACCGGGGAAAATGATGAAATCCATGAGGAAAACGTGGACCGGGTACTCCATCGACTGGATGAGAAAGGTTTCAAATTGAATCCGGAGAAATTCTGTTACATGGCTGAGGCACTCTCTTACTTAGGTCACACGATCAGTGGGCAGGGCGTCTCCCCTTCAACAGCCAGGATACAGGCACTGAAAATGGCCAAACCACCACAGAATGTTGCCGAATTGCAATCTTTCATCGGTTCTGCAAATTTCGTGCGGAAGTTTGTGCCTCATTTCGCAGAAATTGCAGCTCCTTTGTACGACCTCTTGAAAAAGGGTGGGAAATGGCACTGGGAGACCACTCACGAGCAAGCTTTTGGCAAATTGAAAGATGCTATGTGTTCAGAAGCCCTACTGGCACACTATGATTTACAAAGGCCAACAGTGTTGCAAGTGGATGCTTCGGGAGTGGGCCTTGGCGCAGTCCTACTGCAGAAGCAGGAGAATGGCGAATTACGACCGATCGCATTCATGTCGCGTAAGCTGACCCCAGCAGAGTCACGCTATGCTCAAATTGAAAGAGAAGCATTGGCTGTGGTGTTCGGAGTGACCAAATTTCGCCAGTACCTACTCGGTAGAGAGTTCATAGTGGTCACTGATCATCGGCCACTCTTGAAGTTACTGGGAAATCACGAGGATGTCCCCACTCTCGCCTCTAATCGAATCAAGAAATGGGCATTGCAACTGGCGGCATATGATTACGAAATGCAGTATCTCGCGGGGAAAGAAAACGTCCATGCGGATTTTCTCTCGCGACAACCAATGCAATCTGTGTCACCGAGCGAGGAGGAGACCGTCACGGTACAGGTCTTGCTTATCGAGAACGACTCAATAATCAAAGCAGCTGTGGTGAGAGCAGAATCGGCAAAGGATTCTGTATTGGCTAAAGTAATTCGCTATACGGTTAATGGGTGGCCTGCTGAAATTGAGGAAGACCTCAAGGCATATGCTAGCAAGAGAATGGAATTGTCTGTGGAGAATGATATCTTGTTATGGGACAACCGGGTGGTGATTCCTAACTCACTTCGAATGCTCTTGCTACGAGATCTGCATGCAGAGCATTTTGGCATGGTGAAAATGAAGCAAGTGGCCCGGCGCTACTTGTGGTGGCCCAATATTGACCAGGATATAGAATCTAAAGTCAATGCGTGTTTGCAATGCCAAGAGAATGCCAAATGCCCACCGGCAAAACCCGGTGTTTGGTCATGGCCGACGGGTCCATGGAAACGGATACACATTGATTTTGCCGGGCCATTTCTGGGAAAAATGTTCTTGGTGGTGGTAGATGCTTACTCTAAGTACTTGGATGTAATACCCATGGCTCATGCAACCAGTGCGACCACGATTTCTGCTTTACGCCATCTGTTTTCTGTGTTTGGTTTGCCTGAGCACTTGGTTACAGATAACGGCAGTCAGTTCACGAGTGCGGAATTCCAGGCGTTCCTGGATGGCAATGGCATTCTACACACAACAACGGCACCAGGTCATCCAGCAACTAATGGCCTCGCCGAACGCTACGTTGGCGTCTTCAAGCAGAAGATGAAAGAAATGTCGAATACTGGTGAACCACTCAACGTCAGGCTCGACCGGTTTCTCTTAGCGCATCGAACAACGCCGACCACCAGTGGGAAGACGCCGGCGGAGCTGTTAATGGGCCGGCAACCGAGAATCCGGCTCAGTGCATTGCGGCAGTCTGAGAGTCATCGGCAGGTCAAGGTGTACCAGGAGAGCTTGACTACGCCAAAGTTTAACACCGGTGACGCTGTGTTCGCCCTGAACTTTGGTCGTGGAGCAACTTGGGTACCAGCTACTGTAGTGCATGTCCACAGCCCTCACAGTTTCGGAGTACAGGTGG
Source organism: Sycon ciliatum (assembly GCF_964019385.1). Taxonomy (NCBI): domain Eukaryota; kingdom Metazoa; phylum Porifera; class Calcarea; order Leucosolenida; family Sycettidae; genus Sycon; species Sycon ciliatum. The sequence continues at coordinate 17,287,444 of NC_088649.1, read as the reverse complement.
ATGATGTCGTCTGGAAGCGCCATAGGGACCAACTACGACCGCGGGCGGTGCAGTTTGGCCAAGTACCCGTTTCGTCTTCTGCGGACCAGGCGGTCGCACAGCTGCCTACACCGACCAGTGACCCGCCGACAGTGCTAGATTCTCCTCTACCACTTCCGGACGCTAGCAGCAACAGTAGCACTGTCAGGCCGGATGATACGCTAGCACCAGCAGCAGACGCCGTTGGAGTCGAGACGGCTCCCAGTGTTGTTGCACCGGCACCCTTGCGTCGCTCCGACCGACATGTCTCCGCGCCCAAGCGCTTGATTGAGAACTGCTAAGTATCCGTACTATTGCCTTTGAGTATGTATTGCTTGTCCTGTTACTTTGATCTGATGCGGCCTGAGTGTAGGAAGTGGACATTTCTGGGCCAGATGAATATTCTACATGTAGGTCATGACGAACAGTCTTCACATAAGATTGTTTTCGTTTAATTCATTGAAACATTTGCATGGTTCCTTTTCCGATCTGATCTAATTCCCCAACGCTATGCAATATTGGCTGACTTTATCTGTCATTCCTACCTCGATCTATAGCTCAGCTCTCATGGACTATTCTGGAAGCTGCAGTAACTGTTATAAGTATATGTGTGCAATGTTTTTGAACTTTTTTGCTTTTGTATTATCTGGCCGTGTAGTGTCAACAGCTATATCTGTCGGCGCCAAATTTGAGTGCCTCTTTGCTTATGTTATAATTTTACCCCGGGAAAAATTCTTGGGGGGCGATTGCTGTGTACGTGATGTGATAAGGCGCGCATGCGCGCCTGGGCTCGTGGCTGGTTTTGCATGCTTGCTGTGCTGGACTAGGTCCGAGAATGTGAGCTCTCTTTTCCTTGTCTTTCTGTTCCTTGATTATTACAATAACTGTACGAACCTGAGTAATGCTGTGTGTGGGCCCTTAGGGCCAGACATAACAGAGAGGCTACAGAGAGAGCAGGATCTTGGCGGGGCCAAGAGGATAGTCACGTCCAAGGGACGAAGACCGAGAGCCCTGAGTAGCCGGAAATGAGCATGGCCAACACCCCTTTAT
>NC_088649.1:17173876-17281376 GCF_964019385.1 Sycon ciliatum | reverse complement strand
ACATAGAAAAGATTTATAATAGATCAAGCTGAAAAGCTCAGAGAAAGATACATCATGTCCGAATTATGGCTGAACGAGGACTCTTGCAGAGTGAATTCATCGTACAGTTCCGGTTCGCTTTTATACATCATTCATCATCAACAGCGCTCGCCACATCACTGCCAGGTTCGCTGCGCTGGCGAGTCAGCTTCCTCAAGTTGGACGCCAATGTTGCAACTGGGAGAGTACGGCCAGCAGAGCTCATAAAGAACAGCTCCTTGGAAGCTTTCTGCTCCAGAACGAATTTCCGAAACTGGAGTTGTGAGCGCAATGCTGCTCTTTGACCAGTGACAGAGGAAATTGCTGCAAGCTTTTCATCGATGTTCGTCTCCTCTGTCCACAGACCATATGCCTCAATCTCCTTGGTCAACTGTTCTTTTCGTGCAATGGTGGCTTGATGCTTCTTCTCCTTTTCTGCCTGCTTTCTCTTGAGCTCTGCCAAGCGATGCTGTTGGATAGCGACCCGTCTGTCCTTGAACTGCTGACGCGCTGATGGAGCTGTTTGCCTAGCCACTTCAATCAGGTTGGACTGCTCAGCTGGTGAAAGAGACTGAAGCCATGAAGCGGTCTCGTTGTTGTTGAACAGAATCATACCTTCCAGAGCAACAGTGTCAGCATTAGGCTTCTCGCGAAGCAAACGGTCCAATTGTGCGAAGTCACGCTCACTGACAGCATTGGTCTTGCGAACCGAAGCAGTCTCAACAGCTAGGCCCGGTGCACTGTGGTACTTCCCACCCGGTAAGTGGTCCACGAGGAGACGTGCTGAGAATGAAGATAGCGTCGAGCAGAGGTAAGCGAGGATCTCCAACGTGATAGCATCATACTTCTCCGACGGCTCCACGAGAGCTGTGAATACATCGCACAGTGTGGATACCTTTGCATTGGGAAATGGCCGTGCGCTGCCGTCAAGGAGGTCGCTTGCATCTTTCGCCCAGTCGTCAAACTTGCTACTCAATGCAGTGTAGTACTTGCCAACCTCAAGCACAGAAACATCCGGATCTTCCAGCAGACACCAGAGTGGGTTGATCACAAGCTTGGACAAGATACCAAGTGCTCGAGCACCTGCAATCAACTCTGTCTCACCCAGATCTTCTTTAACAGCACGCAAAAGTTGATTGTCTCGTACACTGACGTCAACCAAAAAATGCAGCATTTTGTTGTGGAGATAATAAATACCTGCACCATTGTGGAATACAACGTAAGATCTATTTCCCCTGTACTCATCAAGAGGCAATGGTGTGTTTGTCTCAGACAGGAAAGCATGAAAGTCCGCTACGCACCCCGCTGCTTCATCACCATGCTTTTCAAAGGCTTTAGTGGTACTGTAAATAAGCCGTGCTGTGTTCCCTGTCCCCTGCCATGTCCCAGGAAGTCGCTCAGCACCAACCTTCACACCCTCACCAAAATGAGCCCTTTCCCAAACCTTTAACGCAGCTGTGCAACTATCAGCCAAGCCGACAATGTAATGCATGCCACAATAAAAACAATTTATGCGGCTCATAGACGTGCGTTCCTCCTCACTGAACCCTTCCCACCCGTCAATAATGTCTGGCAATATCTCCTTGCGATAATCTTCCACTAGCTTGTTAAAACTCTTCTGCACAATGCACCTATCGCTCATGGTGTTCTTCATGTTAGCCAGGAGTTTACTGGCAATGTTTGCATGCCCAGCCGTTGCTGCCACATCCTCAATATCGCCCAAGACTTGTTTAAATGTGTCGAACACATGCTGAGCTGTCCCGCTTTTCATTTCGACCATGCCCAAACTAAACACTTTGTCAGGAGTGGCCATTTGATAGCCCTGATAGGAAACACCCTGCTTTGATGTTCCATCACAGTGTCCAGTAGTGAACTGCTCATTTGCCAAAGAGCTTGCAACATGCAATTGTGACACCTGTCTGAGCTCAACCAACATTTGTGAAAGGGTAGCTGCACTAGGGACCTCCGAAATCTCAGCACCTGCCAGGGTCAATACAGAACGGATTACAGGACCCACATTCCAAACACCTACGTTCTTTCCTAGGAGCTCATAACAACATTGGCGGACTTCTGTGGTGTACTTTCCATCGACTTTGGAAGTGATGTGCTGCCGTGCATTGCCTACAGTTCTTTCTAGCTCCAGCTGACAAGACAGGTCCTTGACCAATTCACTGAGCTCCTTCTCCCTCTGCATGCTAACTCCAAGCTCTGCACCTAAATCACTTAGAGATGAGGTGGTGCTAGCTGACTTTGTCTTTGCATAGTTTGTCCTGCAATAAACATTATTTAGCTTGCGCTGAAGGCGCTCAACACTCTCTAAAGCACCACTCAATTCTTCTTCCACCACTTTCCTTTCCTCATCACAAACATGCACCTTTTCTTCAAGATCGTTAATTTTCTCATTTCGTCTTCGCAATTTTTTCCCAATGTTACGAACCTTGTCATGTGATGCAGACAACCGGCCCTGCATTTCAACCATTTCAATTTCAATATCTGATCCGACTGCGTCGACATTGCCCACCGTAAAAACCTCGTCTGACATTTTACTACAATTTACATCACTACCTGTGCTGCTACTCCTAGTTTTATTATCTCCACAAACAGCTGCAGTGCTCTCAGATTTTGATTCTGGGACAGAAAATTCTTCACAAATTAGGTGTGACAGAGCTTCATGACGGGAAGCCTTTAGCAACTTAGCTCTTGCTGCTTGGAGACGCCTGACTTTGGAAGTGAGGGCCTTCACGGAGCATGGTACTTCAACATCCATGATCGTTGATAGCCAAGTGTGGATGGCTGACCAGGCTAAGCCCTCATCATTCATGAAATGGGTGAGCTCCAGAACAAGGCCATTCGTCACAGTCGACGTCTGGTCAAACTCCTCACGTTTTGACTTTAGCCTGTCCGAGCGACGACGCGATTCCTTGAATCCTACTGCTGCGGCGTTCAGCAGGAAGCACTTTGACAGACCAGCTTCACGACAGAACTCGCCAGGGCATCCTGATTCGCTTCGATCACTCATCGTTGCATGGCATTGCCTGCATAAAACAAATGGTCAAAAATTTGAATTTTTGAATTTTGTACAGGAATAGATGGCGCAAAAATTGAAGATTCCTTTTGAAATACTGCTCAATACGGCTGAGGTGCACGAAGACAACGATAACCTACCTTGCCAAAATCAAGGACGCGGAAGACGATGGTGCTAGTTTCCAAGTCGTGCAGTGGAGCAAACTGCCAGAAACGCGTCAGCTAAATGCTGCGACAAAACGAAAGCAACGACAACTCTGCGACAGGAAGGAGCACGGAAAAGCTGTTTGAGTCGTCGTGGAGCTGCTGCCGTACTGCAGCAGAAGACAACGACACCATCTTGCTTTGAACAGCGCGTGAGCGAGTTTTCGTGCATGACGTCAACCATGGTCAACCAGTCTTTGTCTGTGTGCCATGAAGCACGTACATTTTGAGTGGGCTTGAAGTGTGGCTGAGAACCCCGCATCAGTCACGTGACTGAACACGCTAGAAGTGGGTGAAGTCTTTTGAGTATTATTTAGTGGGCAAGGACATTTCGAACAAGAAGCGCTCAAGAGCATTGCTGTTGCACTTTGCGGGACCACAGGTTCAAGATATTATTGATGACCTACTTGACCCTGACGATGCTCTGCCAGAGGAGCAGAGGACCCCGAATGATAACGAGTACCTGAAATGTAAGCGAATTTTGGACGCGCATTTCGCAGCCCCAGCAAACCCTACCTACGAAAGGCATGTGTTTCGCCAGCTGGTTCCGCAAGCAGAAGAGAGTACGGCGCATTTCTGCAGCCGTTTGCGGCAGCAGGCTAGATTATGTTCCTTTGAGAACACTCGCCAGACCAATGAGGCAGTCCGAGACCAAATCGTAGCAACGGTGAGGAATGTTGACTTGAAGAAAAAATTATTGTCTGAGCCGTCGTTGTCAGTCGATCGAGCATTGGAGCTCTGTCGCGTCTGGGAGGATGCACAGTCACAGTCTCAGATGATGACTAGTCGTGCTGTTTCTGCTGGAGCTGGAGCATCGGAGTCCGCGAGTGATCATGCTGTCAGTGCAGTTACGTACAGGAGAGGCCAGCACCAGGGCAAGGCCAGGGGCCAAGGCAGACACCACCCAGCTGCTGGTACACGTGTCAGTTGTTACAGCTGCGGTCGCAAGGGACACAAATCCGGAGATGCTTCATGTCCAGCTAAGGGACAGGCATGCAGGAAGTGTGGCAAGACAGGTCATTTCGCTAAGTGCTGCAAGTCAGGATCAGCGTCGCAGACTGCCGCCCATCATGTGCGCGAAGTCACGGACTACGAGGTGTCTGATAGTTTTCGTGTTGGCCAAGTGTCAGCTGGGAAGCCAACATCGAACATGCTAATCACCACAGTGCAGATCAACGGTACTCCATTGGATTTGGAGGTGGACACCGGATCCATGTACACTTTGGTGCCGCAAGACGTATGGGAGCAACATTGGACACATGTTGCCTTGCGTGAATGTTCTGTGCGACTGAAGACCTACAATGGTTCAGTCCTGCCGATTGTTGGCGAAGCAGATGTTGATGTACGCTACAGCGCGCAGAATGTTCGTGCGCGGGTCATCGTAGTACGTGAAGGCAGCCATCCGCTGCTGGGACGCGACTGGCTATCACAGTTGAGACTTGACTGGCAGAGTATGTTCAACCGGGTGAACGCCACTGCAGCGAGTGAGCCAGCAGCAGAGGATGCGTACCCTGAAGTATTTCGTGATGGTCTGGGCAAAGTGAGTGATCGTGAAGCTGAGATCTACCTGAACGACGGTGCCACTCCCGAGTGCTGCAACCCCAGACCCGTGCCATTTGCTTTGCGTCCTGCTGTCAATAAGGAACTTGACAGGCTGGAGCAAGAAGGCATTATCAAGCCCGTCAAGTCAGCAGAGTGGGCCTCACCTATTGTGATTGTCAGGAAGCAGAATCGGGACATTCGCATGTGCGCGGACTTCAAGGTCACGATCAACCCGCACATCAACTCCAAGCTTCACCCGATTCCAAATCCGAACGACCTGTTGTCGCAGATAGCTGGAGGATCAGTGTTTACGAAGCTGGATCTTAGCCAAGCTTATGCGCAACTACCGCTGTCGGAACGCAGTCAGAAGTATTGCGTCATCACAACACATCGAGGTCTCTACGCATTCCAGCGCCTTCCGTTTGGCGTGTCCAGTGCCCCAGCAATTTGGCAGAAGACAATGGATGAGATTCTGCACGACATTCCTGGTGTCGTCTGCTTCTATGATGATATTCTCATCACTGGGTGCGATGTCGAAGAGCACGACCGGCGACTCAAGTTGGTGCTAGCGCGGCTAGCAGAGCGTGGTGTGCGTCTTCGCAAGCAGAAGTGTGCTATCCGTGTGGATCGTGTACGCTACTTGGGCTACAGCATCAGCCGGAACGGTCTCGAGCCCAATCAGGACAAGGTCGAGGCTATCCTGAAGGCGTCAGCACCGAAGAATGTTCAAGCGTTGCAGTCATTCCTAGGCTGTGTCAACTTCTACAACCGCTTTCTACCCGACATGTCCAGTGTTCTGAAGCCGCTCAACAACTTGCTCCGCAAAGGTGTTCCGTGGAACTGGACAGATGAGTGTGAGAAGGTGTTCGCTCAGGTAAAGCGTATGCTCACCAGTGCCCCAGTGCTAGCTCATTTTGATGTGAATGAGAAAGTGGTCGTTGAGTGCGATGCTTCGCCTTACGGCATTGGCGCGTGTCTCATGCATGAGTATGCTGATGGCAGCCGTAGGCCTGTATGCTATGTTTCCCGTTCGCTTGCTAAGGCAGAGGCTCACTATTCGCAGATAGAGCGTGAAGCTTTAGCCATTGTGTTTGCAGTTAAGCGTTTACACATTTATTTGTTTGGTCGCTCTTTTGTTCTATGCTCTGATCATAAGCCATTGCTGCACATTTTTGGTGAGAAGTATGGTTTATCTGCCACTGCTGTTTCCCGTTTACAGCGTTGGGCTGTCATTCTTAGCGAGTATGATTATGTGTTTGAGCACATTTCTGGTAGTAGCAATGCTGTCGCAGATTGCTTGTCACGCCTGCCTATGGAGCTGACAGCCGCACAAGAGAGTGCAATTGTCAGTGCTGTCAACGAGCATGCCCATGATCCTACTGAGGATTTGCCAATTGATGCTAGTGATGTTGCAGATGCTAGCAAGCAGGACAGTGAGATTGCTCCAGTACTGCAGTACCTACAGTTCGGATGGCCAGCTGAGATCAGCGAGGCTACGCGACCATACTACAAGATTCGTCATGAGCTGACCATAGAGTCGGGCTGTGTAGTTCGTGGTGGCCGTACCGTTATCCCAGTAGTGTTTCGCCGTTTGCTGCTAAATGAGATGCATTCTGTCCATATTGGCATTGTCAGAATGAAGGCAGTAGCACGCAGCTTTGTTTGGTGGCCTGGCCTTGATCGCGATATTGAGCTTCTAGTGTCATCATGCAGTCACTGCCAAGCTCTAGCTAAAGCACCTAGCAAGGATGCCAGCCACCCATGGGTGTACCCCACAGAAGCTTTTGAGCGTGTTCATGTGGATTTTGCAGAATTCAACAACCAGCAGTATCTCGTCATCGTGGATGCATACTCTAAGTGGATCGACGCATACAAGCTTGGATCCACTGCCACTACTCAGCAGACGATTGACAGTTTGGTAACATTTATCGCAACGTTTGGTATACCCAAGACCCTCGTGAGTGACAATGGTCCTCAATTTACATCACACCAGTTCCAGCGTTTCTGCCGTGAGAGTGGTATTGTTCACAAGTGTACACCGCCGTACCACCCAGCTAGTAACGGACAAGTCGAACGCATTGTCCAGGAGTTGAAGCGTGCTCTGAAGTCCCGTCCTTCGGATGTGTCTGAGAAGACCCAGATGCACCGTTTCTTGTTTATGTATCGTAACACGCCCCATTCATCAACGAATGTGTCCCCAGCTAGTCTGCTCTTCAGGAAATTACCGAGCACCAAGTTGGCACGCTTAAAGCCCAACTTTGCAGCTGCACAGCGTGAACGTCAAGCACGGCCACAGCCAGGTCAAGGTCGTCATTTCGTGGTGGAGGACACTGTACTTGTATTGAACACTCGCAACGGCAGCGGGCCTAAGTGGCTACCTGGCGTTATTGTACAGAAGCTAGGTCCGGTCTCGTACATTGTTCGCATTGGTCAGCAGGAAAGACATGTCCATGTAGATCATCTCCGTCATCGTTCTACAGCGCCACCTGATGCTGTTCTTCCTCGCAGTGATGTTGACACACCGGTTTTGATTCAACCCGATAGTGCATTGCAGCCGTCAGTACCAGACGCTGCCAACGAGTCCGAACCGTCTGCACTTCCCAGTCCGTCTGCAGACCCTGTTGCACCGCGCCGATCAGCCCGTGCACCGAAGTCACCATCTAGGCTTATTAATGAGATGTGACTGCTTTACTGCTACCTTTACGCTATGGCTGTTATTTGAATATTGATCATAATTATCTCCGCTTTACTATTGCTTCTCTTAAGGGGGAGGATTGTTATGTTTGTATGTGCGCGTAAGCACGCTAGGCTCTGCGCATGTTTGCTTGCACGCTATGCTCTGCGCATGCGCACTCCAGTTCAGACTTCCTGTGTCTGAGTTTGTTCTTCTTTCTATCTTGTTACTTTGCACGTCCATTATTCTCTTTGTAAATAATCCTAATACATTCCACAACTGTGTGTTCTTGTGAGTGGGAATGTAACACACACACACACACACACACACACACACACACACACACACACACACACACACACACACACACACACACACACACACACACACACACACACACACACACACACACACACACACACACACACACCTTTGGACCTTTGGAAAGCCCATCGCCGAAGGCGATGATAGCTATTAGGCGAGGCAGTAGTTCTTGTGTCGGGATAAATCATTCGGACGGCGAAAGTCGCGGCCGCAGACACAGACGAACACTCTTGGTTGGGGCTGGCTTGGTGGCTTCCGACGGCTACGTTCGCGCCAGTCCCTCCGGTCCTGAGCAAGGTGGTACCATTGCGTCTCCGGGATACCGGTCGCACGCAGGTCTGAAGCTGCCACATCTCTCCAACGACGCTTGGGTCCATGGCGGGGCCGCGTGTTAGTGCCCTCCGCAAACAGGATCTGCTTTGGCAACCTGGTGTCGTCCATCCTTGCGAGGTGACCAAGCCATCGCAGGCGATTCGCACGAATGGCCTCCTCCAGCAAGGCTGGCATGCCGCTGCGCTTCGCCAAGTCTTCATTTGACAGGTGTTCCTGCCACTGCTGGTCTCGGGTAACACTCAGGATCGTGCGAACACACTGTCGATGGAACGTGTCCAACCTGCGCAGGAGGGGTGCCTTCAGCGTCCATGTCTCAGAACCATACAGCAGCACTGTAAGGACCACGGCCTGGTAGACCTGACGTCGGATTCCAAGCGACAGACCCGAGTTCCGGAAAATTGGTTGGAGGAGGCTACCAAACGCCCTTGATGCCTTGGCGAGACGAGTTGTGACTTCGGCATCCAGCTCTCCATCGTCGCTGATCGTACTGCCGAGGTAGGTAAAATCGCTGACCACGCCGATCACGTCACCAGCACTCCCAGGCACCACAATATCAGCACGGATGACACTCGGACCAACCGCCAAGAACTTCGTCTTCTGCACACTAACAGTCAGGCCCCAGCCTGACGCACACTGCGTAAATTCCTTCACCATCGTCTCCATGTGCTCGTACGAAGTGGTATACAGGGCAGCATCATCTGCAAATAGCGACTCCGACACGGATAAGTCTGTGAGTCTGTGCTTGGCAGTACGGTCGCCAACCAACTTGCGGCCAATACGATGTTTCATCGGGAAACTAGGCACTGTGGATGTTGAGCGCCAGTGGGCAAGGACGGCAGAGAAGTAGAGGTTGAACAACATCGGAGCCAGGGTGCAACCCTGGCGTAGACCATTCTCCACCCCAAAGCTGTCAGACTGACCACTACCCACGCGAACAGACGCCATCATACCCTCGTGAAGAGACCGGATCACCTGAAGCATGCGCGGAGGCACACCACACACACACACACACACACACACACACACACACCTTCCTTCCTTCCTTCTTCCTTCCTTCTTCTCCACTGCCATGACTGGCTAAGTGGCCCCATACGGGGCAGCTCTTGGATTAGCGCTGTCTCCGGGAAGCGGCACCAGGACCCAACGACTGACGTGACGGCGCATTCCCACGGGTTATAATTGCTATTGAACGCCGCGATGTACAACGATGCCGTGCGATATCCTGACGGCGGCGGAAACTGCGGTTGCACACACCGCAAAGCAGAGGCTTGTCGACAGGCTCTTGACGGGCAAGTACAATACGATCCACCCCATCAAGGCACTGGGACTTCCACTCACGGCGATTACTTGCCACGTCGAGCCAGGAATTGGGCTCAATGCCAATTGCCGCCAGGTCGGTCCGCACCACGTCCCTCCATCGCTTCCTCGGACCATGGGGTGGGCGCTTCGATGGCAAGGAGCCAAACAACAGCTGACGAGGGATGCGGTCGCCCCTCGGCATACGTGCCATATGGCCCAGCCACTGCAGCCGCCGCCTGCGAATCTTGTCAGCCGGCTGCTCCAAGTCGCCCCACCATTTCCGCACCTGCAAATTGGAGATGTGCCCATCAATCTGGCGTGCACGACCGATGTGCAAGATCATCCTCAAGCACTGATGGTGAAACACGTCAAGCCGCTGCAGGTCCCTTTGCCGTGTTGTCCAAGTCTCAGAACCATACAGGAGGACAGCCAGAACAGTGACGCCATAGACTACACGCTTGATGCCGATGGTGAAGTCCGAGTTGTAGAACACTGCATCCTTCAAACTGTGGAAAGCGCCCGATGCAGCAGCAATTCTACGCGACACATCATAGGTACACCTGGCATCCGGTGTCACATGGCATCCAAGATAACGAAAGGAGTGCACGTGCTCCACCGTGCCGTTTAAAGGTGCCATGTCCTCGTTCACCACCCCAGTCCCAATAGCCATGAACTTTGTCTTGGCCATGTTAACCTTGAGCCCAAAGGCAGAAGCAGTAGTCTCAAACCCTGCGAGTGCTCTCTCTGCACCGGGGTGAGTCTTGGCAAGAAGTGCAGAGTCGTCCGCAAACTGGCATTCCGTTAGTGGAGCCCTGGTGTATGCTCGGAGACGCGTGTTGAACAGTCTGTCCTGACGAAACTGACAAATTGATAGTCCAATCTCGTCGTCACCAGCTATTGCCTCATACCATTTCTCGACAACAGCAAGCATGTACAAATTGAAAAGAATCGGGGCCATGGTGCATCCCTGACGCAGTCCGTTCCCCACCGCAATCGGCTCCAACAGCTCGCCACCAATGCGTATAGATGCCGACATGTCGACATGGAACGATCGAATTACGGAAACCAGCACCTCTGGTACGCCAAGCTTTGCAAGCACCCTCCACAAGGCGGCCCGCGGCACCGAGTCATAGGCCTTTCGGAGGTCAATGAATACTGCGAATCCCTTGGAAGAATGCTCATGCAACTTCTCCGCGACTTGCCGAACAGAGAATACCATATCCGAGCAGCCCCTGCCTCTGCGAAAACCGCACTGAGAATCAGGCAGATACTGTTCCCCAACACGCTGCAGACGGTCCGCTATAAGCCGTGCAGCAAGCTTGCCAACCACGTCGAGAAGGGCAATCCCGCGCCAGTTATCAGTCAGACTCAGATCACCCTTCTTGGGGATAGGGACCAGGATGGCATCCACCCAATCCTGCGGTACTTGACCAGCTCGCCATACCCCCTCCAGCAATGCCTGCAGCTTACCCAGTAGAACAGGACCACCATACTTCAGCATCTCGGCAAAGACTTCAGAGCTACCACAAGCTTTGCCGTTCTTCAGTGCTTGCATGGCCTTACGAATCTCCACACGGTCGGGAACATCCGCAAGCTCCCCCAAGACCGGACGCTGGTCAATAGAGTCGAGGGTTTCCATGTCAAAGTCGCTGACGATATTGAGAACTCTCCCAAAGTGCTCCCGCCACCGCATGTTCGTGGCCTCGGGGGTGTCACAAACCTGTCCCATTGAATTCTTGATCGCTGTTGTGACCTTCGGTTTTAGTCCCTGAAACGCAGCCTGGATGTGTCTGATGCACTCCCAGCCACCCTTGGACGTGAGGCTGAAACGTTTGCAATCCTGGGCCTTGTTGAGTAGCCATTCCTGCTTGACGCGTCTGACTTCCCTCCGCGCGGAGCTGCGGGCACACTTATAGAGGTTATGCGAATGACGTCACGAGGAGCGCCAAGGCGGCTGCGAGTAGCAGGGGTGGCAAAATGAAGTCGTTTCTGCTTGAACTATTTTTTACTAGTCTTTGAGAGGAAAAGTAAAATTTGTTGTTGGTTGTCGACATATCGTTCCTCACTTTTATTTTAATTTCCGCTGGTGTCTCGCTTGCTGAAGTTTTTAGCCTTCAACATGCCGAAGAGTTGTGCAGCCGTCGGATGTAGCAATCGTGCCGATCCTGGAACGGTTGTGAAGTTTTACAAGTTTCCCGTAGCGGACGAGCGGCGCAAACTATGGGTTGCGGCTATGAGACGAGAGAATTGGAAGCCAACTGACAGTAGCAGGATCTGTTCAGACCATTTCGTAGGCGCAGAGAAGAGCAACGATCCACTATCTCCCGCTTACGTTCCGAAACTTTTTGAACATGTCAGGACTCCTGTAAAGCGTAAAGCGGAGAGGGATTTGGTGGCATATGAACGCCGAGCGAAGCGGAAGCTGACGTTCGAGGAGAGCAAGACGCAGACACCAGTGAAAGTGGACGCCTCCGGGAATGACTTCACAGAGGCAATGGCAGATTTGCCTGGTGCCTATGGTGCAGAGGTAGAGTCTGATCCTGTAGCAGTCTCCAGTGTCTCATCGCAGACTGACATGGATATGGAGCACTTGACGCGGCTGGAGGAGACAAACAACTGTTTGGTCCTGGAAAGCAAACGGATGCCACACGCTCCAGGACAAGGTGACACCTTGTCAATCGAGTCGTTTGAGAAAGACAACGCGAAGGTGCTCTTCTACACTGGTTTGCAGTCTTTTGGGACCATGATGGGCATATTTGAACACGTGAGGAAGAGAGTTCCACAGCACCACCGCCACACGCTCTCTCTCTTCCAGCAGTTCTTGATTGTTCTCATGAAGCTTCGGCTGAATTGTCGGGACCAAGACTTGGCGTACAGATTCGGCATTCACCAGTCGACCGTGTGCCGGATTTTCCAGCGCTGGATCCGGGTGATGCATGTGATGCTGGGACCACTTGTCAAATGGCCGGAAAGGGACGAACTACGCAAAACTCTGCCACTTGAATTTCGTAAGCATTTCCCGGGCTGTGCTGTCATTATTGACTGCTTTGAAGTTTTTTGTGAACGACCTTCTGATCTGATGGCAAGAGCTCAAACGTACTCTCACTATAAAAGCCATAACACTGCAAAGTTTTTGATTGGCGTAGCGCCACAAGGTGTCATTACATTTATTTCGCATGCATGGGGCGGGAGAGCCTCAGACAAGTTCATCACAGAGCACTGCGGTCTGCTTAGTCACCTAAATCCGGGTGACCAGGTGCTGGCTGACCGTGGTTTCACTGTTGAAGACAGCGTTGGCATGTTCTGCGCAGAGTTGGTGATGCCCCCATTTACGAAGGGGAAGAAGCAACTCTCCAGGCTGAAATTGGACAGTGCTCGACAAGTGTCACGCGTCCGTATCCATGTGGAGCGAGTGATTGGAATGCTTCGCCAGAAATACACGATCCTCTCTGGCACTTTGCCCATTGCTTTCCTCATGCATGACGATAAAGCTACATCATGTGCATTCATTGACAAGGTTGTCACCGTCTGCTGTGCTCTGTGCAACTGTTGTGAGTCCGTGGTACCTTTCGAGTAAATTACATCATGCCGCTTTGTCAGCTGTAATGATTGCTACATTATTATTATTATTATATTATTATTCAAATTTATTATTAACCCCTTGTGCTTTTTGGACTGTCTGGATATACCGGCAATTATATTTCTGTTTTACCTATTCTGCAGTTGCATGCGCATGTGTTCACCTCATTGACCTCGCTTGTTTCTAGTTTCTTTTGTCTGGCTAGCCAAGCTTGCTTGGTCATGGCAAAGCCAACAGACTTATAATAATAGTAATAATAATGGCTTCTATCATCACTCACGACATGCCTCCGTTTCTTGTTGCATCAATATAATGACTCGTGGTCCAAATAGGGACAACACAATATAATAATTATGAATAGCCCTGAAACCCAACTTAGGGTGCTGGGTAGTGCGCGATGTACCATCAGATGTAGTATGCCCAGCACCAAAGAACAACTCAACTGTTGCCAACATCACCCGGAAGAGACGTAAAGAGCGAAGTGTTTGATGTGTAATGATGGAGTTCCTCTGCTCACATGCATAAGCAGTGAGTGGTCTTCACGCATGTCCTGGGACCCACAAATACGAATCAGCATTATGGTCCTTCAGTGATACATGCAAGCAAATAAATACAAGAAAGGTAACGGAAATCGTTGTGAAAGCCCAGCCACCGATTGTATGCACACACGTGGCAAGTGCAACAGCAAGTACCGTGGAAGGCACAGCAGCACAAGTTGAAAATGCAACTCTAGAAATACCAGAATAGCAGGCTCCATGAATATAATCACTTCTCAAATGCTTGAGACTTGGATTTACAAATGCTACGACAAAAATGACTATGTACATGGAAAGTTGGTTGCACCCCATACTAGAGGTCGAGCTTTTCTGCCGCCTTGACTGGACATTTGACTGACTCACGACTGCCATTCAGAAACTTGACAAACTCACGACTTCCATCCAGACACTTGACTGACTCACAACTGCCATCTAGAGCAGAGAAGAAGTCCCTCGAGCCCTCCTTCCGGCAAACCTGCAAGAAAGCACCACTCCCTGCTCAATACACAGTGTTTCGGGGAATTCACCCCTCATGCAGTTGAGCTTGAGTAGGCTGACGAACGTTGTGCTTAGCGACCAACATTCCTATAAACTTGTCGCCGAAGTCGCTACCACTGTAATTGTACATGCATATCATTATTTTGTGGCAGATTTAATCTTGCGACACTCCGGGCAGGTCCAGTTCTTGCGCTTTGGCTTACTCTTCAGCTGCAAACAAGCCATGTGGAACAAACGAATACTGCAATCGTTGTTGGAACATCGCAGTACCTCGCCAGCCTTCACAGACTTGCAGTAGCAAAACTCCGGAGGGCGTTCTTGATCCGCAGTAGATGTTGTACTGGCAGCACCAAGTGGTTCCGAGGCTGATGTAGCCGCTGAAGACGCATCGGCAGGAAGAGTGGAGAACGTCTTAGTGAACCATTTCCCAACAAGCTCTGGGAGAACAGCACACTGGAAGAATTTCTTGGCACCTGCTACCGCTTCACGGATGAAATCTGTGTCTGCACAGATACGCTCCACAAACAGCTGACCTTCATTCCACACAACAAAGTCACAGTACTGCACCTTACACACCAGCATCTGTAGCTGTACTTGGTAGTAGTACATGTGGTCTTGCTTAAGATGGAGTGCTCCGCCGGACTTTACTAGACAGAACTTCCCTGAATCGGCAGCATCATGCAGGCTACTGTCTCGGCACCCGTACGGGCACTTCACTTCCACCACGCCGTTGCCACAGCAGGAGCACTGCACAAGGGAGTCGGGAGTAGCGCCAAGATATGGATAGTCCGGATGAATTACAAAGCCACTGGGGAGTACTTCAACCTTCTGATGTGTTGCACTGGCATGTTCACTATAGTTGTCAATTGCCTTCTGCTCGTGATCACATCCCCATTGTGTGGCTTTGCTACGGAACTTGTGTGCCTCAGGGTAACACACAGAGCGGACTAAGGACGCAGAGGGCTGGCTAATATCCGTGCGAACAGCAGACTTCAACTTTGAAGCTGTGATCCGGCCGGCGCGAAATTCAAACCAGGCCTTGGAATCTGCCTGGTTCCGCGTAGCCTGTTCCACAGCGCGTGCTTCCTCCTCTGAAACACAGACCGCTGGAAATACTGCCTCGCAACGAACGAGCAGGTCCCCAAAACTAGCATCCAGCATGTCTGGTTCGTACAATAAATCCAAAATGGGTGGATATCCCTCGGGCTTGGAAGGTACGTACCTATCGCAGAACCCGGGAACAAGGGAGAGTAATGACGGTTTACCGGCTTGACATAAATTTCCATATAGTTCACCCAGCTCAGCACTGGAGGGTTGCTTAATATCAGCAGGGACCTTCTCCTCCGACCTACGGCGCTTGCTCCCATGCTGTTTAGTGTCGGGTGCAGTGAAGTTTATGTCACGAATCCTGGCATACTCCACCTCCTTCATTGAAGGAGTTGACCATTGGCACGGCAATGAAGTACTTCCTGTGTTCTGAATCAGCTGCGTTCTAGAATACAGGCTGAACAACAGTGCAGCAACGTGAGAACAAGACTCACCAAGACCAGCCATGCAGGTGCAGTGTGCACAAATCACGCTACCGTCGTTTTGCGCAGCAATCCAGGGTTGCAGATGGGTGCCGGAAACTGACTGGGAATGGCGGACTTTGGCGATGACAAACTTGCTGTCACATGTGTCAGATTCAGACGCTGGAAACGCACGAACATCGCCGACCCAGCCACTGACAAGGTATTTGTAGCCTTCCAAGCTCTTGTAGGCCTTGAGCTGCTCCTTGGTGTAGGGGCTGGGCGCGTTGACGAAGAAATTGTAAATATCGGGATAGTCCACAAGTGGAAATTTATCTTCCTCTAAAAAAATACTTCTGGGCAGGTAAGGATCACTCGAGTCTGGTGCAACGCGCTCGAGCTTTTCACGGTACCGGCATTTGCTGGAGTCATCTAACTCGTCATACACTTTTGAAAACTTGGGAGAAGTCATGGCCACTGATTCAGCGTTCGTACAATAGTCCTTTGTAAAGAACAGAAGAGGAACGTAACAGCGATACAGGAAATTTCCTTCGTGAAATTATTCCAGGCACATGTACTTCTTTTGAACTTTTCATCTCTTTTGCCACCCCTGCGGAGCGCGGCCGCTTTGGCCGCCTACACGCCGCCTGCACGTGATCCTTTCGCATAACCTCTATAGGCATTGCAATCACTGACTTTGCGTGTAGACACCCAAACAGCAAACAGCCGATCCCTCTCCAGTAGGAAAGGTTCAAGCTCTGCCTGACTATCCCGAAACCACTCCGGCTGTCTACGGCTCTCTCTGCCCAAGCAATCCTCTGCAACCTTGATAGTTGTTGTCTTGATGCAGGGCCGTAGCAGGCGGTCCGGCAGGTCCGGCAGCTGCCGGACCAATATTCGGCCAAAAAAAAAAAAAAAAAAAAAAAAAAAAAAAAAAAAAAAGGAGCTCACACATGTAAGCAGCTCAGGATGTCCACCCATGATGTGTGCAATAAGTAGAGCCGTAGTGAGGTATATAAGCAAGTAAGTAGAGGTAGTAGATTCTACATGGTAATAGCAAGAGGACACTACAACATCGAGTGATTACTTTGAAGTTTGAACTCTAGTTGTACTCAAGTACATGTCATGTACATGTTGTTGCGAATACCATGTACATAGATCTATGTGGGTGTTGTTCTCTACTTTATGACCTGCCATTCCTTCATTGCGATGTCCTTTCTCCTCCTCCAAGGGACCAAAGGTCCATTTTTGGTTCTTTTATCACATGCGTTCAGATACTGTTGCTATGCCTTCATAGGCTTCAACAAGTTCTGTTTGGACGGACACAACATGCTGATGCCCTTTTTCCTGACTCATGCAGAACATCCTTCTTCCTTTTCTCGCCCTATGTCACTCTGCATGGTCACAATTACATACAGTCATGTACATACTGGTACACGGACAATCATGTACATTTTGTACCTGTACAATGTACATGTATCGGCATATGTAGGAGTGTGGGCTCGGGTGGGGGGTGGGGGAGGCATCGAGGTCGGATCTTGCCGGACCAACCAATATGGGGCTGCTACGGGCCTGTTGATGGTAGTCCACCAGTCATCCAAGGATGGCTCATGCGACCAGGCTCCCTCCAACTCTGCATCCAGCATGTCGCGAAAGACCTTACGAGTGTCCGGTTCGTCATCTCCGCCAGGCTTGCACAACAGCTTGGACACAGCAATGGGTTTTCTGATGACAGCACGGGTACGATGGAAACAGGGATTCTCTGCCAGGCGCAATTTCATAGCCAAGAATTTATGATCGGTATCACATTCCGCAGACCGGATGACTTGGCAATCAATACACTGGGAGCGTCGGCTCTGAGGAATGATGCAGTAGTCAATGCAGTGAGGCTGTTTGTATCGAGGATGAAACCAGGTATGCTTATGAACATCATTCTTCCGAAACCACGTGTTACATATGAGGGCACCATTTCTGGACAAGAAATTGAGCAAATCCTCTCCAGCTGAGTTCATTCGACCAAAACCATGAGGGCCCCTGACACTTGACCAGTCACCATCCGCACCAGCACTGCCAACACGGGCGTTGAAGTCACCAAGAAGGACGAATTGATCGTTCCTGGGAATACTGTCAATGAAGGACTGGACATCTGCGTAGAATTGAGTTTTCTCCTCACGGGGCCTGACAAACGTGGGGGCATACGCCACAGCGAAGTGCAGGCAAGACACAGACCGATTCCGACCACATACAAACTTTACCTGCAATGACAGGAGTCTGGAGCCGACCGCCGTCCAGCGAGAGCCTCCGCGTTCAAATGCCTCCCTGCATCTGCCTCGCAAAACGACAGCAACCCCCTCACCACGACGAGCAGGCTCATCCCCAGTCGGTGTTGGGCGACCACTTGTCAAAACTAAGCAATCTCCGACAGTATATTGATGAGAGCCAAACCAAAGCGTCTCCTGGAGGCCAACGATGTCCATTCCATACTTTTTGAGCTGACGACACACAAGGTCAATTTTTCTCTCCTCGCGAATATTCGAACAAACTTTCCTTGATTTTTTTGCTTTGGACGCCGTATTCAAATTTCCGTCAGTGTCGACAAGAGTCCTGACGTTCCACGTTCCCAGAGACAGAACAACCTTTCGAGCCGCTGGTGCACGCGAGTGGAAAGACTCTGGGCGAGGGTTTGCAAGACCTCTACACCCAGGCGAAAGAGGGTCAGCGCGAGTGGTCACATCCGAAGTGGCCATGTCGTCAACGCTGAATTTTCCTCCTCCGCGGCAGCAAGATGAAGACTGCCTTGTCTAACACCGCGTCACAAAGTGTTTTCTACTCACCAGGGCTGGCCCTGGCAGAAGCCAGGAGCCAGCCCGTGGCCCTAAACTCACTACGAAGAAAGAAGAGTTCGGAGCTCCAAAAACTGCTTCCTCCTCTCTCAAGAGAAAGACACACACACACACACACACACACACACACACACACACACACACACACACATTCACACGCACATATACCTTTAAAAACCTTTGAACCTTGAACGCCCATTGTCGTAGCAATGATAGCGATGGCTTCCTCACGCTGAGACTCATATACACACACACACACGTACGCTCGTACGCACTCACGCACACACACACACGCACACACACACACACACACACACACACACACACACACACACACACACACACACACAATACTTCCAATCAGAATGCATGCTCCTGACTGTGATGAAAAGGAAACACGTCACCGCAACCAAGGCATAAACAGTGGAAACCTCCTGGCAGACCCCCCCCCCCCCCACACACACACATTACATATTTTTAGGGTTCAAACTCACCACAATCATCACATAATGTTGCTGGTGCTGATGGAGGTTTTCTACCAATTGCGGCAAGCCAGCAAATCTATCAGGGTCGATGGTGAAGTCCAGATGGTTTTGCATGTAGTCAATATCTGTCCATTGCGTATCCTGTGACAATGGTGAGATAACACGTGGAAGGGAACAAAGAAAATTCAGAGAGAGAGAGAGAGGGAGAGGGAGAGAGAGAGAGAGAGTGTGTGTGTGTGTGTGTGTGTGTGTGTGTGTGTGTGTGTGTGTGTGTGTGTGTGTGTGTGTGTGAGAGAGAGAGAGAGAGAGAGAGAGAGAGAGAGAGAGAGAGAGAGAGAGAGAGAGAGAGAGACAGAGAGAGATAGATAGATAGATAGAGAGAGAGAGGCTGAAAGTCACCCCGGCACAGCTTTTAACGTTATAAACACGACGCAAAGAAGCCTTTTCCTGGACACGTACCGTCCAGGGCTGCACCCCACTACTGCTACTTCTTACTTACATATGGCATCTTGGCCGCTCTCATTCTCTCCACAACCTCCATTGTGTGTGCACTCGTCTCGTAGCCCCAGCGACACAGGTGAAACCCCAGGGCCCAGTACGGCGGGAAGAACGGCCGGCCGACGAGCTGCGGCAAACAGAAACATGAAGAAACAACGAACGGGCGATGACAGGAATCCATGTAGCCAGCACAGTGATGGGGCGTCAGGAGGTGTACTCTGGTGGCTTCCCATCGCAGGGCACAGTACATAAAACCAACAAGATACAGTAATGCCACAACCACATATTTCTCTGCCGTTATTCAGAGTTTCATGTTTTCAAGAAACTCTAACAAACTCTAAACAAATAAGACAGATAGGTCTATCTGTGCCATTCTGGGTAAAAGGTTCAGAAAATTCGCTGTTCAAAATTTCTCGACCGTGTCAGGGGTATTGGAGAGTATTATCAGGTGGCACAGTCAACTATCGTACGTACTCCTTCCAGGGCATGACCTTTCGATTTTTTTATAAAGCCCAAATCATCACATTTTAATTTTTTTTATTGATTCACGGCGCACCCGGGACAAAGAGTGGTACAGTCAATAATGTAGTGACCGTAGCGTGTCCGACGGCCCTGAGTGTTCGGTCCCAGCTCTGGCTCGCTATGTATACCGCAGTAAGACCCATAGGAACCAGAAACATAGCAAGTATTGAATATTGTTTGCCTGATGATTGCACACGGCGCAGGAAACTCAGAGTGGCAAAACACTACGAGTGATCCATTGTTTGTTGACATGAAACATAGCAAGTACAGTAAAACCGGGGTTTAGCGACCGTTTTTCCATGCACCGACAGTTCTGCACACAGACACTGTGGTACCTGGTTCTAAAGACCACCTGGCTTTAACGACCGCTTCTGCTTGCACCGTGTGGTGGTCGCTTAAACCAGGTTTTGCTGTATGACCATGAGCCTTTCCAGGAAGCCCTAGATAGTGAAGATTGAGTGAGTAGACACAAAGAACACCAAAGATGCCCGAATTTTGAAATTTCTCCTCTGTCCCTCAAAGGGCTTTTAAACCTACCTCGGTGTACTGCTGCACGACATTATCCGCTGTGGGGCCGAGGAAGATGTAAAAATCCAGAACACCGCCGGTAGTGCGGTATGTGATGGCCGGCGTTGGCGACAGAATGATATCTGAAAGTAGACAAGATTGATAGGTGAGATGAGTTACCTGGTTCGTAATTGTCGCTGACCTGCACATTGATATTTGAAACTCGGGTATTGAGCCAATAATAAAAGTAGAAAGGAAAAGGACATTATGGAAACGAGTTAAGAGTGACTGTATATAGTATCTAGTTACAGTGGTGGAGGGTTACTCTTAACTCGTTTCCATATGTCCTTTTCCTTTCTACATTGATATTTGTTTGATATTTATTTATTTGTACCTTTGCAGCACTGCACAGTTTGTATGAGGACTTGGAGATTTATGCAGTGCATGTCTACAGCTTATTCGAATGCGTGCCTACTGCGCTGCTTTGTTCGGATGCGTGCGAATTGCGCAGTACTACCGTATTTGCCCGTAAGTTAGTTCTCCCCAATGACTTAGTACCCCCCCTATAAAAAATACACTTTCCACTGCCGAGGTTATCACCCCGAAAGACAGTTCCCCCCGAAAGATAGTAAGTTCGTACCCGTCCTACATGTACAGACACCGTACAGTGCATACATCATATGCACGGACACTAGAGTTGCGCAGGCTTCCCACTGCGTGTCATTTACCTCCGATAAAAAAGTACTCCCCGAAAGATAGTACCACCCCCGAAAGTTTAGTACTCATGTGGCTGCTAAGTTCGAAAGTTAGTACGTACTAACTTACGGGGAAATACAGTAGTCCCTTGTATAGTACGCGAGTTGTAGTGCGGGTTAGCATACAGGTGTGAACGCTACGCACTTTTCATGCAAGCTACTTTTCTGGATTCTGTACTTGCTTTCATGCACGTGTCGCTGGCATACGCGATACGGGCCGGGTTTGTGTATTGGTTTTGAACCTTGTGGTTCTTCTTTTCAGTTTTAGTTGTTCTTTGGTTGCTCCGCGAGTTGTTGCTTTGGTTGGAGACAAAGATGGCTTTCCGTTTCAGTAATATAATGTAATGTAACTATAACTGATAGTATACTGTTGAGTGTTGGGATGCGTTGGGACCCCGACACCAATAGTAATAGTAACTGGTTTGAATTGGGTTCTAACGAATACAGTGAATGTGAACGTCAGGACGTACTTGGCCGGGAGAGCAGAGAGGTTTCGCACTGCGGACAACGTGACTACTTGATGTGTTCGAGGGTCACGTGTGACGTTCGGCAGCGAGGCCGATGAGCGCTGGCAACGTGGACATCGGTCTCATCACGTTGGCGCTTGACGGCCCCGTACTCGCGATTGATGAAAGGTGCTAACGGCTAACCGGGGAAGGTTGAGGTGGGTTTTGAGGAGTAAACCTGATTTTGCAAGAAACCGGGCACGGCGAGATTTTCCGTCACGCGTGGAACGGACTCATTGCAAATTTTGCATCTTTATGCGCTCAAAACTCGATCAGCGTTGTTGTCGAAAGCTATTTTCATGCGTGGCACGCATGTGAACAGCCTCCCAGACGGCCTTGTCACGTTGCCCGCCGTGCGAAACCTCTCTAATACCGTATCGTTACTCCCGCGTCCTCCCCCTAACACACACACACACACACACACGCACGCACACACACACGCACACACCAACCATCGCCTTACCCATAGCATTGCTGTTTCTGAACAGGACTCCATGCGTTCTTCCATCAGGCTCGACACACATATACATCGGTTGGACGCCGTACAAATTCCAAGATGTATCCTACAAGCACGCAGCACACAGCCAGAACTGCATTTGGCTTACACCCTCAGTCCTTAGTGGACAGATGACTGATCACGGGTTTTCGGTTTCCGGCTCTGAATAGTGTGATCGTTGGAAACGTAAGGAAGCAGTAAGAAGGAATTCTTTCCTGAGGCACGTGTGTGTGTGTGTCTCTCTCTCTTCTCTCACACTCACCAGGGATGAATTTACTGTCATGTTTGTGCATAGCAGTTTCTGCTATGCACAAACACAATTGTGTAGCAGTCTTTGATTTTGATTAGCGTTTTTCTTTGAAGGTTGGGTGTTTATCACATTGTCCTTGTTGGCAGGGATGCCTGAAAGCCCATTTGCAAAAAACCCACTGAAGCATACAAGTTCACGCAGGTTGAGAGTACCTGCACCATATACACGGTGTTGCATGCATGTTTCTTGACAGAGCAGATAGTCTGTATGTATCGCAATTTTCTGCTAGTCACGGTGACTTTTGAGTAGCAGTAGATCGATTTTGCATCGCAAACTGCGATGCGATACAGGATAAATTCATCCCTGCTCACACACAAGCACACACACAAGCACACTAGTGCTCCCCCCCCCCCCCCCGCGCGCACGTACACACACACACGTACACACACACACACACACACACACACACACACACACACACACAAACAAACACACACACTCACACTCGTACATGTAGCCCCCCCCCCCCCCACACACACACGTACGCCCACGTGCACACACACATACGCACACGCGCACCATGAAAGGAAGTGAAACTCACATCGGGAAATGCATCACGTGCGAACAGCGTGACACGTGTCCAGTTGACGCTATGCAGCAGATCCCCGACGTGCTCTCCGAGTCCATACACGTACTTGCTGGGCAGGGCACTGCTGATCTGCAGGAACTGGTTGCTGTAGATCAGTGCTCCCAGGGATGTGTTGAACCTGCATATATGCACATGTGTGTGGATGTGATGTGCGGGAGGGCCAGTAGTTCATAGTATTTTCTTTGTAGAAAATATATTTTTCCACAAACAAACTATGAACCACTGTTCAAACATACATACATAAATTCTCTTCTTAAGTGCGCCTCATAGTCAGCTAAATATGGTACCGGTACTCGAGTCAGTATACGTCTCTCAACCCTGTGCTGACACTGAGCTTATCCACATCCATACAGGACTACAGCTACAGCTTCAGTACTCACAGTTCAGGGGAGGTTCTCTTATTGGCCACAGGCCATAATGAGAATAAAAGATTAACCAACAGCAGCAGCAGTAGCAACAACAGCAGCAGCAGCAGCAGCAGCAGCAGCAGCAGCAGCAGCAACAACAACAAGAGCAGCAGCAGCAGCAGCAGCAACAACAGCAACAGCACTCACAGTTCGGTGGTGGTGTCGGATCTGCGTACGCTGATGGAGAACGCCCATCCCGCACTGCTTGTGGACACGGTGTACTTGCGCGTGACCGGTGACGATGTTCCACGCTTGTAGAGCGGCAAAGGCACCTCGTACCGATCGGCTTTGTTGTCCACAATCTAGAAATCCACACAACAATAGAGTGCTTTCGCATCTATCACATGACCATAAATGGCAGCCATGTTGGTTCCAACTCCACACAACCCCTGCATCTATGGGTCACGTGATGTCGGCCATGTCGGTTCCAACTCCACTCAACCCCTGCATCTATAGGTCACGTGATGTCGGCCATGTTGGTTCCAACTCTACTCAACCCATGCATCTATGGGTTACGTGATGTCGGCCATGTTGGTTCCAACTCCACTCAACCCCTGCATCAATGGGTCACGTGATGTCGGCCATGTTGGTTCCAACTCCACTCAACCCCTGCATCTATGGTTCACATGATGTCAGCCGTGTTTGTTCCACTGTCCACATGACGTGATCACTTTCTACATAAATTTAGTCACATGACGAAGATATGGA
Source organism: Sycon ciliatum (assembly GCF_964019385.1). Taxonomy (NCBI): domain Eukaryota; kingdom Metazoa; phylum Porifera; class Calcarea; order Leucosolenida; family Sycettidae; genus Sycon; species Sycon ciliatum. The sequence goes on along the minus strand of NC_088649.1, from coordinate 17,257,210 downwards.
ACCACTGTATTGACAGCTGGAATTTGTGATCTGATTGGCACAATACGGTGAATAGTGTGTTTACAGTCTGTATCACAATTCAATTCATGGGTTCAGTCGAAACTATAGCAGGGGCGTCGGACACGCTACGGTAACTACGGTATTGACCGCACCACTCTTTGCCCCGGGATACCTCGTGAATCAATCAAAAGCACTGATTCTGGGCTCTAAATTCCAGGACTCTTCTGCGGAGCCCCCCCCCCCCCCCCCAACAAGTAAATTGAGCCTTGGATGGCTGACCGCGCCACCCTAAATCACCTTCCGAGTTCCGATGCCCCTGAATAGACAGCAGCACTCTGTGATGATGTTACTGACATCACCTGGTAGAAGGCTGTAGGACTGTACTGTCAGCCATACAGTCACGTGCAAACAATTTCCCTCCATCTACCTGCAATACCCCCCCCCCCCCCCCACACCCACACACGCCCCCCCCCCCCCCCCCCCACACCCCACACACACACTCACGCACACCTCACCTTGATCCTCAGGCGATTGTCGGTTTCCTGGTAGACCTCAACGCGTAGCTCGTCGATGGCTTCCGGATACGGAGACGGATAGCGGGTGCGGTTGTTGTTCAACACCATCTGAAACGCGTTCGGAATTCCGGGAATGTTGGTCACCGTGGAAACGCGATACCCATAATACGCCGGGTAGTAGCAAGCGGGCTCACCTAGAATGCCTCCGCCGCGGGCCGGTGACGATCCGTCCCAGCAGCACCCCCGCGCCAGGCAGTCTCCCTCCGTTGCCGTGGCGTTGGCCTCCGGGTAGCAGTCGACGCGGCGACCGAGCGACACTCCGGGGCCATCCGCGCACGACGCCACCGGGCCCGTTGTCGGGACGATCGGCCCGGCCGTGGGCCCGAGCTCCGCCGGTTTCTGGGCTGTGTTCACGACGAAGTAGATCACCACGCCAACGAGCGCCGCCACCAGTAGCGCCATGACGACGCCAAGCGGTCCGCGATGGCGGCTCGCGAACGACCTCCTCTTGCTCAGCGAGAGTGAAGTCTCGGCAGCCACTCGTCCCGACACCACCAGGTCAGTCTCATCCTCATCATCGTTGTCCTGGAACAGCAGTCGCCTGGCACCGCCGCCACCGCCGGATTTCTCGCCCGACAGCAGCGATGCTTTCTCACCGCTCGCCGAGTAGCTGGCACTGCCTCCGAAGTGGCTTTCGTGACTGGACGGGGGTTCCCCTGCACTGGCCATAACTATCTACAGACTATGGAGTATGGTCCTTCGCGATTTGCTCAAAATAATGTCGGCCGCAGAGCCAGCCAGCCGTAGCAGCGTGGAGTACGAGCTGCAGCACCACTTCAAACACCACGTGAGCAGCAATTAGCAAATCCTTGTGACAATCAATTCAAAGGGGGCGCGACGGTGGTGCCGCAAACCGGATCACACACTTAGCCACTAACTACACTGCATTGAACGAGGACCTACTATACTGAACCCGAAACAAAAATATTTCTACAAGCAATGAGTGACAATGTCTTGTACTCCTGATATTGAGGGATTCAAGGACGACCATATACCACCCAGCAGTAGCAAACAAAAGTCAGTCCTGGCTACATAGCGAATAGTACTCACAATCGCGCCTGGCCTGGATCTACCAACATCTCTTGGATCCCTGCAAGATTTCCAGCAAACTAACTACTTACAGTACTTACTTCACGGGGTCCAAAAGTGGAGAAACACTTCTTTGCCAGGTTTTGGACTTTCAACCTACTTTACAAAATGTACCTGTTTATTAATTTTTATTTTTCCCATTTCCCTGCCATGCATGCTTCGTCGCCCGCGCGCGCCCTCCTAGCTATCCGGATCTGCTTTTCCGCCCGACCGCCCGGTCCCCAGCGCGCCGCGCGGCCTCTGCAGGATCGACTAACACTTGAAAAGGCTGGACAGAGTTGCCTCACGTGACCTGTCAGTATCGAGGAGCGAGCAGGTGTTTGCTGTTTTGCATGGTTTGTGCTGACTCAAACCACTGCAAACCCCTCGAAGCCTCGCCCTGGCCATAATAATACGTATCTAATATTGACTGAGTACGAGGTCAATAAAGGAAATAAAAGCCGAGTAAAAGACCAAGGCGAAGCCGAGGTCTTTTACGAGGTCTTTTATTTCCTATACTGACCAAGTACGAAGTCAATATTAGATTTATCACGACTAGCCAAAGCGTGTGTTCAATCGCTAAAAAAGAGTCAAATAAGCGGTCAAAATAGCCCTAATTAGGAGTGAAGTATGCAGGAATATTTGACTGCTTAGGTATGGCAAAAATCTATGGGAGTCAATACTAAGGGAGTGATAACAGATGATACAGTCTGCGATTTTTTCTGAGTAGAGAATCGCACTAAATAATTTTACACTTTGTCCTTCCATGATCCAGACTGCGACTCGAATGAGTTGACGTGCCAGTTGAAGTCTGAACGGTAGATCTACGAGCGAAGCCAGGGCCCGGTTGCCCAGGACTCGTAGATCTACCCGACAAGCTGCAGTTTGGACCTGGTGCCGCTGGAGTCTGCATGGCTGCCACGTGTCATTGGACTCAGACTCCGGAGCTGCTACAGGATGACTGATGTGTGTCAGTGTGTGCTTTCTTCTACTTTGATACAAGGGAGTAAAGTAGCCTGGAGCTGAAATTAATAATAATAATTGCTCCAAGTACTCCGTTATCTTCTTTTATCACACTGGTGCTCCCTACAAGTAAAAGTGCGACTGATCGACTGCCTGAATCTGTGGAGGACATACAGTAGCGCGACCAGGGCAGTGGTCCACATCGTTCCAAGTCCGTTCACTATGCTCTGACACAAGGTTTGTCTGTGCGGAGTCCAGGCCAACGTGCTTGGATTTATCATCGGGCAGTGCTGCCGCTGGTCGAAATTAATTTTATCGAGTTGGAGCACAATCTACAGTCAGTGCAGTCAGCTTGTGTGTGTGTGTGTGTGTGTGTGTGTGTGTGCAACGCCCTGTCTGCACTTCACTAGCCAGTCGCTGTCGGTGTGAAGTGCGGGTCAGCGAGCTACCAAGTACCAGTACTACTGGCAGTAGCTCTGTTGAGAATCGTGTAAAACGCTGTGTTTCTTCCGGATTGTGGATCAAGACGGATTTTCACAGTGGACAAAGGATAGTAAACCCATCTACATCATCGACCCCCCACCCTCTCCCCCGATCCCCCCCCCCCCCCCCCCCTGTGTGGTGGTGGTGGGTTTGTGGGCAATCATCAAGTTTCACCTTGCATTACTGATTCTTGAAACCCTGAGATCAGCAGTTAAGATGCTACTGACGTGGTCTAGGCATGGCAACACTGGCTGCCTGCAGCTTGTCCTCCTATGCACTGTCACTGCCCTGGTTGCCATTGTCAACGGTAACGGTGCCAGTGCCGAGGAGACCGGTGATGGCAGCGACGAGCAGCTCATGAGTTCCGGCGGTGGAGAATTCCCTTCAGGTGGCGGGGACGGCGACGAAGCGTGCTCGGCCGACAGACGCACTGGGGGCAAGTGTGGCGGGGGCGAGGCCCACAAGTCCGCGCTAGTACCCGACGGCTATATGCAGCCACTCGGCAGTCACCAGGCACCCGAGCCCGACCTGGCCGAGTTCGATAGCTTCGTGGACGCGGAGATGTTCTACCGTGACGTGGTGCAGAACGACGAGCCGGTCGTCTTTCGGCAAGTCTTGGACATGGATTCGGTGAGCAATCTCAACAACGACACGTGGCTGACGCGCGAGTTTGGTCATGTGACCGTCACCGTGGAGGAGATGAAGAAAGAGCGGCGAGAGGGTCCTGCCATTGCCATGACGATGGGCGACTTCCTCGGCGCGTACAACCGGAGCGAGGTGTACCTCGCGGACGACGTGCCAGTGGACCTGCGCATGCATTGGCGCATACCGGCCATGCTGCTGTGCGGCGGGTTCGCGGAGCGCATCACGTCCATACGCATGTGGTTAAGTAGCGGCGGTACATCGTCGGTGCTGCACACGGATACCGTGGACAACCTTCACTGCCTGCTGGACGGCACCAAGCACTTCGTGATGATCGACAGGCGCGACGCCGAGCACATCGGCATGGACCGCAAGCAGGACGGCAGCTATCTGATGGACGTGGATCGAGTGGACACGCTCCAGTACAACATGACCGGCGTGCGCTGGTGGAACGTCACGGTACGCCCTGGAGACTGCCTATACATACCGACGCTCTGGGTGCATCAGGTGCGCTCGGACGGACCGCGCAACCTCGGCGTCAACTTGTGGTGGCGGCCGCTGAAGTTCTTCGACGACTCGAAGTGCAAGGAGATGGAGGAGCGGTTCGACTGCCGCCCCGCGGGTCACGACGGCTGCGCAGACGGCATACCGGCGTCAGAGCTGGTGATGGTGGATGACGCGGCGCACGTCATGGCAACGCTGCAGTCCCTGGTGGACGACGATGGACGTCTGTACAGGGCCGACGTCGTCGCGGCGATGCCACAGGAGTTCCACGCGCTGACGTCGCAGCTGGCCGCCGAGTTCTACGACGAGCTGGCCGGGCCACTGGGTAACCTTGACTACATGGACGCGGCGGAGCTCTCCATGGAGCGGCTACTGCAGGCGGGTCACACGGTGATGAAGAGCACGCACGGTGGTGGGGATGTGAGCAGCTCGCTGCTGGAACAGGGTGATGACGGATCTGAGGGTGAGATCATGCTGGAGGACAGCGTGGACGAGCTGGAAGCGGACGAGGGCGAGCAGCTGCAGATGGAACGCTACCAAGATGAACACCAGGATCATGACGGTGAGGAGACGGTGATCATGCGCGAGTCCGCGCCCGACGAGGGCATTCTGCTGCGCGACGAGTGAGAACCGTGAGCGCACCCGATGCTTCCAGTACAGGCGGATCTGCATGACATTGTGTAAGAGGACACAAGTAAGACCGTCTGCAAATACCCGACTGCTTTGATGAACAGGTGCCAAGCAAAGTCTTCATTGACCTCAAGAGTGCTCACGCGGCAATACACGATAACCGTTTATCTGTGAAACGATTGAAGCCTCTTCATAAAATTATAAGACGTGTGGCTAACACGTTCGGCTGCGTACTTTGTTTCAATGTTGGCATTTCACTTGAGGTCTCTAAACGGTTCCAATCGTCTAGACTACTAGTATATGTAGCTTTGACCTTTGGAAGAGTTGCCTTCTTTCCTTCGCTGGTCGGAGAAAGTAATGATGCTGTGAACCTTGTTCAGCCTTCTTTCGGAGTCGGAGCTTTAGCTCCGTTAGCTGGTGCGAATAATGGCGCCTTCTTTCAAGTAAAGATATATCTTTTATTTGTATAAATTTCTGAAATTGTTAGTTCGAAAATGGGTTCTTCCTTTGCACATGTTTTGTGAAGGATGACACTTGCTATCTTCTCAAATTTCGAAACATTTGTTTTATAGCTTTTTCAATTTCACAATGGCCTGGCTTTTCTGTTCAGTCGGGAAAGTATTGGACATGTGTGTACATGTACAAACTACGAACTACTGTAAAACCGGAAAGTCTAACGAGCCACAAAGTCTAACGTTTTAACGACCAATTATTTTTCGTTATTTGAAAAAAACCCGTTATCGTTACATGTCTGTGTAAATATGCGCATACAGATGGGTGGCCAGGTAGCCATCGTTAAACTGTCTGCAGGTAATCATGCCACGATTACAAAAACGTTAACCTTTTTTCGGTCTTTAGACTTTCCGGTTTTACAATATATCCTTTTCATCTTTCTATCACTTGCTTATAGAAGAAGCCTGCCGTGTGCTGCTCTCAGCATCTCGCTGCAGCCAACGAATCAAATTGAATTCGTTCCAAATCCTCACGTGCAAAGTGGGTATTTTCCTTGTCGAAAATTATGACCCTTGCAGGGCCGTAGCAACGGGATTTCCGGTGGTCCCTGGTCAAATGCATGGTATACTTGAACAGAAATTGACAAAACACCTGTTTTGCGTGAATTTTATGGTCAACATTTTCACCGAAATCTTGAAGGTCTGGCCGTGGCCGGACGGAGTGCTACAGCCCTATCCTGTTGTTACCAGTGAACATCTATTTTACTGAGAAAAAGTGTGTGCACGATTCTTCAGCCTTGCAAGCTGTTGAATGGTGCAATCCCAGAACAAGCTGCTATGACTTCTGCCGTAGCATCGCTGTCATCGCCTCCGGCGATGGGCGTCCAATGGTCCAATGGTGTGCACGATGTGTGTGCGTGTGTGTGTGTGTGTGTTTGTGTGTGTGTGGTGCAGTGGCATGTGCAGTCGATTTCCAACGGAGAGGTTGCGGGTTTAATTGCCGACATCACGGTAACACAAGTCTTCCTTCTATTTCTCATTCTCCTAGGTCTTCTTTCCTTCTCCTGGTTGGTTACCAACAGCCAGTGCATGCTCGAGGATGTGGTGTGATGTGCGTGTGATGTGCGTGTGGGGGAAAAAAAGAAAAAATACTTTGAAGTAGCTATTCACCGGCCAGAAAATGTGTGTGTGTGTGTGTGTGTGTGTGTGTGTGTGTGTGTGTGTGTGTGTGCGTGTGTGTGTGTGTGCGCACGCGCGTGCGTGCAAACTGCTATAACCCGTGCTATTGAGAGAAGAGGTACACCATGTGTCCCCAGTATGCCACAGATTCCGCCGTAGCCATCCACTAGATCCATACATTTTCGCTGCACTCTCTGAGCAGTCTCTGAGCAGTCTCTGGGTAGTGCACAGTTGAAATGACCGTAACGGCGGAAGCAGTTTTTGAATTAATCCGGACATACCATGGCCCGTCACACACTTTGCATGATAGGGGAGGGGCATGACCACCTCGCGTGTTGGTGACCACAGGGTTGGTCCGGCCAGGGCCTGACCAACCGGACCGGTTTCGCCGAACCTGAATGAATAGCGTGCATTCGTCGTTCAGTGTGCCGCTTCGCGCGGGAACATCCTCAACACCATCTCGGTGGGATGGTAGGCTATGCGAAAGCGCGGCTTCACGTCCTCGGTCACCAGCTCGAAGCGATAGCGCTGTACCCAGACGGCAAACACAGATCGCAACGCCTGCACGGCCAGCGGCTTACCAAAGCAACGGAACGGGCCGTTGCCAAACGCCAGCGAGTGCGTCCCGGGCTTTTTGGCTCCGCCCTTGGGGTCGTTGAGCCATCGGTCCGGTAAGAACTGCCCCGCGTTGTCGAACACCTCCTCGCACTTAGCTGGGTCCTTGGAAAAGCACAGCAAGGTGTGATCCTTGGGGACGACATATCCTATGTTGAATAGAAGCAGAGGGGAAAAGACCGCACGTGAACAGTGTTAGAGGGGGATACACCCTGAATGTGTATGGCTAGAGGGGAAACCCCAGTGTGATCCATGGGGATGACATAACCTACCTGTATGTTCAATAGAAGGAGAGGGGAAACACCAGGCATGACCAACGGTAGAGGGGAAAACACCGCACATTACAGGGGTGGAGGGGAAACCCCAGGCAGGAACAGGGGTGGGGAACCCCCAGGCGCTGAACAGTGTAGGGGGAGCCCCAAGAATGAACAGGAGTAGAGGAGAAACCCCGAGCATGAACAGGGGTAAAGGGGAAAACTGAGGCATATACAGGAGTGGAGGGAGAACACTGGGCATGGCCAAGAGCAGAGGGGCACCCCCCCCCCCCCCTGAGGGCATGAACAGGGGTTGAAGGGGAACCGGGTAGTGTGGGATTATGGGGTAGACCCCGGGTTCGAATGCAGGTGTGCAGGGGAAATGCGGATGGTGCAAGATCAGGTGGCGTTGGAACTCACCTCGTAGTGGCAGATCTTCAACTACCTCACGACTGACGGTACGGGTGATGGGCGTGAGTCGATTGGTCTCGTCCATCACACCGTGTAGATAGGTCATCTGATCCAGGTCTGAGAGCGAGGGAACAGTTCCCTGAGGATATGATGACATCACACCACGCACTTCCTCATAGCAACGCTGCTGACATTCTGGGTTCAGGGCTGCAGTGGGAAGCACGACAGGAAGCGAAAATAGGCCATGATTGAGAGATCACATTTGCTAGACACATGTTGCTTTTCGCGTCAAACATGGCTCCCTGTGTGTGTGTGTGTGTGTGTGTGTGTGTGTGTGTGTGTATGTGTGTGTGTGTGTGTGTGTGTGTGTGTGTGTGTGTCCTGCTCAATACACAGTGTTTCAGGGGGAGGGGAGGGGGGGGGGTCGACGTGCTTCTCGTGTGCTCCAGATGGCAGTTGTGAGTCAGTCAAGTGTCAAGTTCGGCAAGAAGCGTGTGTTCCTCGTTGGAACAACCAACTTCATGACCAATACCGGCGAAGTCGCAACTTCTAAGTTCGTGAGCTTACCGAGGTGGTAGAACACCCATAAGATCGTGTTCGCCGTTGTTTCATAGGAAACGACCATCATGAGCATCGCCTCGTCAACAATCTCGTCTTCCGTGAATGCGGCCACTTCGTCATCTCCCTCTGTCAGCATCAACGTCAGAGCATCATTCGGCACATCAAGCCCTTCCTGTATATCGTGCTGTCGCTCGCGAATGGCCGGCAGCACAAGTTCGTCGCGGAAGAATTGGTGAACGTCGGCGATTTTACGATTCTGCCAGTAGTTTATGTACGAGAGGAACATAAGGGGACCAGCGGTGGAGACTCGGGCGGCGAATGCGTCGAATAGTATGTTCATACCAGCATGAAGATGTTGCCTCCGCTCCACATCCTCTGGGGTTTTGTCAGACAGCGAGGCAGACAGGCCCAGACCGAAGGAATACTGCGAAAACACGTCCACCATCATGATGCCAACTGGGCAATCGTCCAGGAGGTCTAACTCGATGGATGACTGTCCGGCCTGGGGCTGCGTCTGCAGAGTCTGCAGGAATGCCTCCGTGACGTCACCGGTCAGCTCCACAAACCGGTCCAGCGCCTTTCGGCTCATCACGCTGGAGGCGAGCAGCTTGCGATGTCGCTTCAGCTCCTCGCCACGCAGCGCTGCCAGCGCCTTCTTTCCCATGACGGTTCCGACGCTCCTCTCCAAGGACTGGAAGCGCGTCGTTTTGCTGCTCATGGTGGCAGCGGCGATCAGCTCGGGATCCGTGACGGTGTACACCGGCTTTGCTAGCCACTTGGGCCCGTACAGGTGGAGAGCCATGACCGGTTCCGGAGCCTGGCCGACCAGCTCGTACAGATTCATGGCGTACTGACCTGCGTCGACGTTGTTGTGGCTGACAATGTAGCCTATATGACCCGTCCAGTGGCTGTAGCCCACCTCCAGCGAGTTGGGAATTTTTCCTGAGACGTTCGTGGCCACACGCGTCCTGCGCAGATACCACACGGCCAACAGTAGAGGCACTCCGCAGCAGAGCAGTAGTTGCGCAACGTCAAACTGCATGCTTGCACGTCGTTGCCACGAAGCAGGCAAGGAAGTAGCGAAGAGAGGAAAGGAAAAATAGCACCAAACCTCCTCCAAGCGTGAAAACGAGAAGTACCCAGTCCGCTCCTGTCGTTTGTACCTGTTCCGGCTTGTACTTTTCTGGCAAGTAACAATACAATGTCGTGTACATGGTTTTCGTGCTCGTTGGTACGGTTGCAGCTTGCAGCTTGGCTGCTTCTTGACTTGTTCTGGGCGAAGATCTCGCTCTGCATACCTCGACTCTACGAAGCCCAAGTAGGCCGCGAGTTCGGGAAGCAGCATGCAGTTCAAGGTTTGCTGTGTAGTAACATAATAACGTGTGGTCTTGTGTTCACGTGGTCTGGATGGCGAGTCGGAGGCGCTAGGCAGGAGTAGATTGTGAGTCAACGTTGCGGACAGCTTTGGAAGCTGATCGTCATAAGAAGGATGTACTAGCGCAATGGCTTACCTCTGACAATGACAGTTCAGTAGTGGCTCTTTCGCCGCTGGCGCTGGCCAATCCGTGTTTCCTGCACAGCCAACCTTGCACACCTCCATGGACAGATGTTAGGAAGAGTGGTTGACGCCTGACCGCTGCTACAGGAGCTCGCAAGATCGAAACAGCTAGCTGTCCGGAGTGGCGGAGATTTTAAATTAAGTTGTGCTACATGACTATACTGTACTAGCAAGAGTGCTGAAAGTTGGCACTGAGATTCCGAGTTCGAGTACTCTGATTTTCTCCGATCGAATATTCGAGTATTCGAGTAATCTTCATCTCCTAAAAATTGCACACCAAGGGGCTTAAAATCACATGATGCAACCCTGATCGAACAGAGTAGTAGTCATTTTTCTCGGGTATATTGGTTGATGGGTCATTTGGGCTCTCTCTACTCGTGAACAAAATGTTCACCACACAGTCTGCTCATCAATATCTGCTGACTGCTGCTCTGAAACTGCAGATTTCTGTGGTAAATGCATGTACCAAGTATGAACGAGTACTCTGATTTATTCCGAGTACGATTATTTTTGAAAAAAACCGAGCGAGTACTCGAGTATTTGGTATAATTGTTTCAGCCCTAATCATAATACTCCAAGAGTGTGCAACTCTAGCATAATGTGTAATATGGGGTCTCCGAGTCCGAGGGCGAAAGCTCGCATGGCGTGTCTCTGTCCCAGGGGAAAATTGCGATTCCGCGGCCGCGTTTGTTTCCGCGTTTTTTGCGATTTTTTAAAAGACCGCGTTTTCCGCGATTTTCCCGCGTTTTTTGAACTTTTTTGTTGCACTACACGTACACACAGTGCACTGTTCGGTCAGCTGTTAACGTCTCATCGTGGCGGCTTTTTACTCAAATATGACGAGTGCTTACACCAGAGACTTGTAACTGATTGATTTCACTACATACTCACTGAAAATTGCCGCACATCAATATTATTCACCGCATATTTACCGCAAATTCACCGCAAATTATGCCATATTATGCTGCGTTTTTCCCCACGTTTTTTGCGATTTTTTTCCGCAATTTTCCCCGGGGACAGGTGTCTCAGGTGCGTTTTGTGCTACGTGCAACTAAGGATAGCATGCGCGCAATCCGGAAATCTGCCATGATCATGCCGGCGAGTTCATATGGGCAGTCAGTTTCTGCCAGGGAATGAAATAAATTGCTAATAATGGCAATACTTTTATTATTATTACTCCGTTGCTCGCTAGAAACGGGCTGGAAACGCAGGTACAACTGTGACACTACACATTGTGAGTTTTCGCCGTCGGCAAACCCCATAGAAAGGGTATCAGGAGTAGTACTTGTCAAGTAGTGTTGTAGGTTTTCAAATAGAGAGGGAGGGAGAGAGAGAGAGAGAGAGAGAGAGAGAGAGAGAGAGAGAGAGAGAGAGAGAGAGAGAGAGAGAGAGAGAGAGAGAGAGAGCCAGAGAGAGAGAGAAAGAGAGAGAGAGAGAGAGAGAGAGAGAGAGAGAGAGAGAGCCAGAGAGAGAGAGAAAGAGAGAGAGAGAGAGAGAGAGAGAGAGAAAGAGAGCCAGAGAGAGAGAAAGAGAGAGAGAGAGAGAGAGAGAGAGAGAGAGAGAGAGAGAGACAGCTGAGATAGAGAAATACAAGCATGGAGGGAGATGTAGAGATTGACAAAGAGTGAGAGACGGTGTATTATTATTATCATTGATATGAGCATATCACATGATGTGTATTTGGCTGATGACTGTGTGCAATGTTTTTGTTGTTGTTGTGATTCTATTTATAGTTATTCAACCAAACAGGCAATGGTGCCTTCGCACAAGGAGACGACTTAGGAGAGGAGAGGGCAGAAAGAGAATGGGGAGGGGAGAAAAACAGGCACGGAAGGGAGATAGAATGGAGAGGATATTGTGACATTAGTATGGATTAAGAAGCAGGTGTAAGCAATAATGAATTTATAGTGAAGTTTGGCTCAATGGAATCGGATCTTATGAATGCAGTCGCTCTCCTCCATCCAGAGGTCCAGAGCAGAGCCCAGTGTTCGGCGACTCGTACATGTAGCAGGGCTAGGGTTCTAACGCCGAATCACAGTGCCACTGCTTTCCACTAACGGCAATGACTGCCTACGTCACGCACATGCACTTTACTTTCAAGGGCTCTTCCGAACTACATGATTGTACAACATGCAAGTTAAATTAAAATTATTATTTTAAATATGTACATGTATTTGCATCTTAACTTGATACAATGAAGTACATTTCGCGCAAGCTCCACTGCAGCCACTTCATGAAAAACCCTACATACACTATCTTGAAGTATCTTCATATCAAGTGGTCTCTTCGCTGCAAATTACAATTATCTCAATCAAATTTTCTCCGGGCCGCAAATTTGATTGAGATAATCATTGTAATTTGAAGGGAAGAGACCACTTGATTTGAGGATACATGTAGTGTGTGTAAGGTTTTTTCATGCAATGAAGTACATGTGCACATTAATGGATCTTCAATAATAATAACTACATGTATAATGCATCTGCGCCTTGCAACTTGATCCTTGAAGGGTGATGGCGTTCCTACGGATGCGGAAAACTCGGCCTCTATATAGAGAAACCGAGTCTCACGCGAACCGTGAAATTAAATTATTTTTATTAATGACTTGACCTTGCTGTGCGTGTGTGTGCTGTGTCGGAGGACCTTACATCCTACCACTCTGTACATTGTACATGAACTTAAAACATTGGTCCATGACATAATCTGAATGTGATTGCGCACTGGGCGTTCATTCACATCAATCACATGTACGGTACAAATCGAACGTTAAACGTTATTCTTTTAATACATTTTAAATTTTATTAGTGCAATTAGGAGTATAATCGATGCAGACATGGCCAGACAACAACGAGTTCATGGAATTTTTAAGGATTTTTATGTTATTCAAAATCGATTTTCGTGTTCCGCTCATCAGTGAATAGTATCGGCACTGAAGGTACTGTGTACAAAAATAGAACATTTTATAACAGCATAATTAATTAAAAGTGTGAACAACAAAGGAAGTGCTACAGCATTACATAATAGGTGTCAAACATAGTGCTAACGTATATAACTGAGTGCAGCCACAAAGCAAGAGGTGATACAGTGCAACATGACACAACATTTACATCTGATAACCAGCTACGAGAACAACTTTAGCGCGACTACATGCTTCTTTTGTTTACAAAGAACAGAGAGAAAATGTTCTTTGTTGTACACAGTACCTTCAGTTCCGATACTATTCACTGATGAGCGGAACACGAAAATCGATTTTGAATAACATAAAAATCCTTAAAAATTCCATGAACTCGTTGTTGTCTGGCCATGTCTGCATCGATTATACTCCTAATTGCACTAATAAAATTGCTTTCTCCACGCCGACATTTTAAATTGTTTTAGGTTTTAGTTGCATTTCTACTATTGATCAAAATGGTATTTTTGCTCATACAATTAAGAGGCTTGAATAAAAAAAATAAAGAAAACCTTATTCATTGTCAATGACACGTGCGCTGGTGGTCCCGAAGACTTGATAAATGTCTGTAGGACTGGGTGCACTGTTCGCATGTATAGGGACGTTCTCCTGTGTGTTTACGTTCGTGCACACGTAGAGTGTCTGGACGCGCGAAATGCGCGCCACATGTCTTGCATGTAAAGAGTCGTTGTCCCGTGTGGATTCGTTCATGCTTATGTAGAACGGCGGATTGCGTGAAAGACATGCCACATATCGTGCAAGTGTGCAGTCTCTCTCTGATATGGATACGTTTATGTTGCCGTAAATGAACTGACTGAGGGAAAGACTTGCTGCATACGTCACACTTGAATGGTCGCTCTCCAGTATGAACGCGCGTATGCCGACGAAGTAGAGACGCGTACTTGAACTGTTTGGGGCAATGCTGACAACTGTGTGACGTTTTATAATTGGTAGGCTGTTCCTGATCCTGTTCCAAAGTCGTCATCCGAGAAGGGACAGAGGTTGGTCGGAGGGGATGACTGCGTTTACCTCGTGTGTCATACGCGTAGGGGTGCTCCATCGTGGCACGCTTACTGTCTCCAGAGCCGTCAATGTCTGGCGTTGTACCAGGAGACGATATCTTCATACTTATGTTATGCAAAGGATTTTCACGCGATACTGGATTATTATGTCCGCTGAACGTGAAAGCAGAAGGCGAGTCCTGCCCGTTTCCCTTTCCCATCGGTGTACCAGCCGTGGCTTCAAGTCTTTCGTCTTTGCGTATGTTTCTACATATCGTTTTGAAAGCTGGTTGATGGTCTAAGGTACTGGCGGAGATTATTGTGTTCCTCGTCCATTTCATCAATGGCGGAGCAGGAGCGGGAGTCAGGTGAGTATACTCCGCGTGCAGGACAATCGTGTCTACACTTTCTTCCATCGTAGCGGATCTCGTAGACGACTCTTTCTCCATGTCTTTTTCGCGAATGTTTGACTCACGGACTGGTGGAAGAGACGATGAATCATGCTTTTTCGAACTTTGGTTGGTTGGTTGGTTGGTTTTTATTTCACTTCGCACATTCAAACGGGATGACGACCCAATAAAATGACGGCGAAGGCTTAGCCTAGAAGTGGCTATTTAGCCTAGAAGTGGCTATGGAAGAACATAGTAAAAGCTATGGAAGCACATAGTAAGAGAATAGAATACTAATAACTGCGGGTAAACGGGGGGAGAGAGAGAATACGATGTATCTGTGATACTACGTGCGGGTTACTGAACTGCACGGGGAGGGAGAGCAGAGCAATCAGCAGCAACTCGAACTACTCCCTACAGGCGTATGGTACACAACTTTCGTTCAGTATATTCCTCTTTGATGTAATCACTCGCAGTTTGGAATCTAAACTGCACTCAGGCTTCAAATCCTCAAAATCTTCCATTCCTCACTGAATTGGCACAACTCCGGTGATGGAAAATTAGTTGCAGCAATGAACTACTCACAATGTTGAGGAAGAAATTAGCCAACCACCAATACTACTTGTGACAAATTCAGGCATTGGAGCAAACTAAATTTGCTGAATGGATCGCCTCTTGCCCTCCTTGGCCTTGTTATCGTGTGCGAGTGTGTCAAAAGAAATGCTAGGTGACATTATTGTTTGCTATGTCGCAGCCCGCCAGGTGTGACAATTGAACGTTGGATTTCCACCTCAAGTGCACACTGTGGACAGACTACAAGTCACGTCCACGGCTGCTCGGCATCATTTGACGCCAATCCCTCATTTTGGTTACCAAAGAGCCAAAGTTGTAAACATTAGCACTTTCTTGGCTGTATCTTTAACTTAATACACCGTGCGAAAGATCATTGGATTCATCATACGGAACGTGCTAGACCAGTAAATTTAAAAAAAAATGTTGTTCTCCTCCTTTTTTTAAAAGCCTCTTATATGGTCAATCACAAAACATGAGATCACTGGCCTGACGCAACAACTAAAGAAAAAGAAAAACAAAACAATTGTTTTTAAATGTTATCCTCCTACAATGTGCACGGTGACCCATTTTCACAATACAGCCGTATGCAGTGTGGACCACAAACATGCTAACATCGATGCAAGAAGATAGACAGGCGTGAACGCTGCTTTTCACGCTATATCTGGACAGAAATTGATGGCGACATTCTTTCACACTTAAAAGCAGGGAGTAGTACAATTATGGTATTGTACTACTCCCTGCTTAAAAGTGACAAACAAAGGCGCGTTCAATTCGTACTCAAGAGGCTTTAACAGACTCAAGTACATGATTGTAACCAAATCCGTGAATCTGCCATGTTTCGGAGTCGACGTTCCCATGTCGAAATAGGGCGGATTCACATAAGATTAAGAGGGTAACAATTGAAACATGGCTTTGTTTGTCACTATTTAAAAGTGCAAAAGCATTTCGCAACAAAGAGGTTCGACATAAATGTACATGTACATTATTGTATTGTAGGGGATTAACACCACTGGCCGTATAACGGGCAACGTAATGTGGTTTGTAAAGCATAACATTGCACGACAATGATTCTGACTTTCTAACTCTTCCCGCCAATCAGCTTTAGCATGTCTTGGATGCGCACCCCAATAGACTTCCAACTTGCACGATTCGAATATTCTTACAAGTAATTAAATGAATGGCATACACTGTAGTAGGGGAATGGCATGAGCTGATTGTCCAGTAACTGGGGGTGGTAGCGGACATTGTAGCGTAACTTGTAGTTCCTTGGTCCTTTTCTTTTTTCCATAATTGACGAGATGATTTGTCGAAGACGAATAACGTTCATTAATCCTCACCCTCTCCACGTGTTTCATTCATAACTGGTTACATTTTGTCCTGCTCCTTTTTTTACCATAATTAATTATTGGCTCGCCATCCGAGGTCAACTTTGCACACCTGATGAGCCGTCATGACCTATACGGCGAAACGTACAATGTACGTCGTGTGTAACTACCGTACTTGTTATTGTACATACATGTACCAGGGAACTTCTTACTTTTTTATATATTTTTTACTTAGGCCACAGCTTCCAATCATGACATGCAAAGCAGCGGTGCAGCATCGCAGGCATGAATCGTGGACGTGGTGACGGGGTCTGATGTGCTCCACCGACCTAGGGTCTCGGCTTCACTGCACAGCTAACGCGTCGAAAGAAAACGGGGGGCTAATAATTATCGGGAGATGGGGGGGGGGGAGAAGAAGAGAAGAAGGAGAGAGAGAGAGAGAGAGAGAGAGAGAGAGAGAGAGAGAGAGAGAGAGAGAGAGAGCGAGCGAGAGAGAGAGAGAGAGAGAGAGAGAGAGAGAGAGAGAGAGAGAGAGAGAGAGAGAGAGAGAGAGAGAGAGAGAGAGAGAGAGAGAGAGAGCTGGGAGATAGAAGAGCACAGCAGTGCTCTTGGTGATGGGGACTGTGAAGGATAGCAGGTTCTGGGACATGTGCATGAGAATCAGAATATTGGTGATAATGGCAGCAGGGTTATAAGGTAAGCAGCTGAACACTAATAAGAACAAGGAAAGCGTTGGCGAGCAGATTCAAATTGCACCGCACCAGTAGCAGAGAGCCAGTCCTGAGCAAGAAGGTGACGGTACACCTTTGTCTTGAAGCTTTGCATGTGGGGCTGGGCGGGTGGGTGGTGGAACAGGTCTGGTGGCAGGGCTTATTATACCTTTTCACTGATGGTCCTTTATCACTGTCTTTTTCTCACTGAAGCTCCTCATTGTTGTTTTTTTACCAGGCGTGGGCCATCCCCTGATTTCATAGGTGCCAAACATTTTTACGTTTAACAAAAAAGAACGTTCGGGGGTGGTAAAAAAATACATACCAGGTAACTAGTCCATCAAATTTACATGTACATGATAGTGGAGTTCAGTAGGATGTTGGCGTTTCGGTTCGCCACAATTCGTCTTCGCTGAGCTTCCCCTTTCTATGTTTATTCGAGTTGTAGTAATACCGGTACATGTACATGTATGTCCAATAGTCCTACTAGTGCCGTCATCATCCAGTAACTATCGGCATTCTTTGCTGCCCTGGGACGTACAAGTAGCGCGTACTCTTCTTCGTTGCCCTTTCCTTCCCCTCTTGGACCTTTCCTAACCTGAGCCTTCCAAGTTGGAAGGTTGTTGGTTTGCGCCTTGGAGAGGTGTTGGAGCTAGGTGTCAGGTCGCCGAATGTCTCAGTACTCCTTGTCAGTTTTGTGCCATTTTGTCGCACTCGCTGACTGTATAAGATCTGTTTACGTTGGTGGACAGTTAGTCATAACTCGTGAAATTGACTCACCATGCGAGTTCAACATTTTATAGTAGGCCGAGTATAACGCCATAGCGGTGCAAGGCGCAAAGTACTTTGGTTTGTAAGCCACTGAGATAATATCAGTATACTCCATTATGATCATTAACCATCAAAGCATTACCCACTACTATAATTAGTTCGCTACACTATTGTAGGCTCGGGGCACATTCTGCATTCCCTTTGCTGGTGTGAGGTCCACTACCCACTCATAGTGATGAACATCGAGGAAAAGAAGTGTAAATAAGGACAACTGATTTTGCCACATCTCCAGAATATCGACGACGTGCCACATAGCGAGTGACCGGTATAGACTGACTGTGATTACGTCATAGCGCGTTTGTGAGACAAACTGAATACTGGACAGAAAAGGTAAACAAAGAGAAAGGATGAAAAGCACAGTTCAGAGACCACGTCAAGGGTTACGTCAGCGAGACTAGCACAAACATTGCTGCTCTTTCGATGAAATCAACCTGAAACAGCACGAACACAATGCACACGTAGTCGTAAGTCAGAGTTTTACTTTACAACTATATAATCCTCAGAAGGTCCCCCAAATATTTGAGGGTTAATTTAACGCGAAAATATTTTGTAGAAAAGGGAGAAGGACAAAAATGTTACGAGTTATGACTAACTGTCCGCCAACGTAACCAGACCATATAGTTATTATTCAGTCAGCGAGTGCGATAATTTTTATTTCGTCTTACAAGTACCTTACAATGTCCCAATGTTGTTTCTGTTGTTCATTTCTTACTAATACCCAGCACGCTTACGACTGCCCAAGTCACTCACCATCCAAGAACAAGCAATTAGCAAGTTTCACAACAAACATTTATACGATTGGACAATTGTAAGACCTGGTGAAAGCGCCCTCTGGTTTTAGCGACCACCTGCTCTTAACAACCGTTTCTTCCATGCACGGACATGTCTACACTGAAACTGTTGGACCTGGTTCTAAAGACCACCTGGCGTTAACGACCGCTTTTGCTTGCACCGTGGGGTGGCCGCTTAAACCAGGTTTTACTGTACACACAAACACAACAAAACAATCTACTGTATAACGCTCCTTGCCTTCGGCAAATTGAGCCCTCTACGGACGGTCGATGAACCGCACATAGTGTACAATGCTAACTCGGAGGGAGTTGTGGTTGATCGCGACATTGCTCAATACACCAAGGCGCAGAGCCTAGCACACACACTTGAGAGGAATCAGCAGCAGCAACAGCAGAAACGCTTTTGATTCCTCTCAAGTGTGAGTAGTGTACACTGCCATCACAAAAGGTTCTAAACAACATGCAGGATTAATTTCTGATGTTGCATAAGAGATGGGAGACTGCATGCCGGTATAGTACCACCGAATGATACAAGTTTATAATCAACAATCCCTTCGCACAATATCTACGATCAGATCAAAGTAATCCATTTTCAGACCAAACGAAATGCCAGGATTATTCACAACTGCTTTAATTACTTGCAGCACTAGTGCGTTGTACAGTAAGACGAGACTATGGACCAGAACACAAAATATACATGCAGAACTGCATAATGCACGTCAGAATGCAATCCTGGACTATCATGGTCTATCGCGTGCTTGAATACGACCAAGGTGGTGCATCATGGAGTGCTACGAATACACGCACACACACAAACACACACACGCACACACACACACGCACACACACACGCACGCACACACACACACACACACACACACACACACGAAGAGAAGAAATGCATTGCGCGCATAGTGAAACAGTTACTAAAGATTTTGAGGGTCGTTAAATTAATTTTCATGCATGTGATGATTACGCTCGTGTCTGCGAAGGCTTGAAGAATGCCAGAAACCTTTTGCGCACTCTCCGCACATATACGGACATTCTCCTGTATGTGTATGTTCATGGTCACGTAGATACGATAGCCGTGTGAATGACCTTTCACATGTCTTGCATTTAAAAGGTCTTTCTCCAGAATGGACACGTTCATGCTGGCGTAAATGGCAATACGACTTGAACGACTTGCCACATGTCCCACATGTGTGCGGCCTCTCTCCGGTATGAGTACGTTTATGAACACACAAGGTGCTTGATTGAGTGAACGTCTTGCTGCATACAGTACACTTGAATGGTCGCTCTCCAGTATGAATACGTTCGTGCTCACGGAGGTGAGAAGCTGTCTTGAACTCTTTTAGGCACAACGGACACGCGTGTGATGACTCACCCTTAGAACACTGGTCCTGATCCAGAATTTGAACCACAACCTTAGAAGAGACAGAATCCAGCCCGATAGGATGACTACGGTCAACGGGTATGGCATAAGCATGGAGTTGC
Organism: Sycon ciliatum; assembly: GCF_964019385.1. Taxonomy (NCBI): domain Eukaryota; kingdom Metazoa; phylum Porifera; class Calcarea; order Leucosolenida; family Sycettidae; genus Sycon; species Sycon ciliatum. The sequence goes on along the minus strand of NC_088649.1, from coordinate 17,237,254 downwards.
TCAGATGTTTCGTTTTTCCTATCAGCAGAATCTTCAACATCCGACGTTGTGCCTGCCGAAAAGACCTTCTTTCCAACCTTGAGCACCGGCTTCCCAGGCGATACTCGCTTCTCGTATCCGCTGAAGGTTGACGAGGAGTTCTCCGCGACTTCCATTCCAGGCGTTGTACCAGACGTTGCTGCATTCCTGTCCCTTTTGCGGGCGTTTAGAAATGTCGTTTTGAAGCCTGGTGGAATGTCAGAAGTACTGGCTGAAATTTCTGTGTTCTTCATCAATTTGATCAATGGTGGAGGAGAGGCAAGAATAAGGCGTCTGGTATACTCGGGGGGCATAAGACGCTTGAATTCCCCGTCTTCCAATGAAGCGGGTCTCCTACGTGACGCCTCCTCCACGTTTTCTTCGGCAGTGTTTATCTCAGTCGATGGCAGAACAGACGATGGGCCATACTGTCTAGGACTTCGGACGACCATATTCCTCTTTGACTTCATCAATGGTGGCATAGGCGGTAGTTTACTAGAATCTATACTACAGTCAGACGTCGACTCCTCCGTGTCTTCCATTTCTGCAACAACTCTAGAAGAAGGAAAATTCAATTTGACCAATCCACGGCTTACAAAGTCAAAGCAAGAAAGAACGAACCTCCAATATCATTCATTATTGCTCTACGCAGAGGAAAAAAAACCCTTTTCTTATAGGGTTGCAGCTTGCGCATTATTATCAAGTTATAGTGCGTCAAAAGAACGTCTGGGTGTTAAGTCCTCTGCCATGTCGCAGCCCGCTGCCATGTCGCAGCCCTCTGCCATGTCGCAGCCCGCCATGTCGCAGCCCGCCATGTCGCAGCCCGCCATGTCGCAGCCCGCTGCCATGTATGAAAATTGTAAGAGCAACTTGATGCAGTTACCTAACCGCGGCTTTGGACAGACGAGGAGTCAATTCCACGGTTGTCCAAAATCGCTGGACACCTATCCTGCAATTTGGTAAGCAAAGAACCAAAGTTATCGACACTGCCATGGTTTTCTGTTACATTCTGCGAGAAACGATTTTATTGATAATTTTAAAGGAAATTTCTAGTCCAGGTGCCACCTCCTACCATGTCTACGGTGAACTGTTGTCACTGTCAGACTGTAGGTATTGCACACGTTATTTCATAGTTTGGTTAACACAGTCACTAGCGCAGGAAGTTTTCAACGCCGAAACAGGTAGAGAAAAAGAACCCAAGAAACTTCAATGCGCAAGTTACGCTATAACGTCCACTAACACCACCAGTTACTAAACAATCAGCTCATGCGATAACATTGCACGACACTGACCGACGGTACTGACGTTCTACAACCTAACTGGCTAACAGCTCTAGCACGTCTTGGATGCGCACTCCAACAGCCTTCCAACTTGGAAGGTTCTAAGTTATATGTACATGTACATCGAAGTACATGTATAACACGGAGGGGAAGGTGAGCGCAACCAAGACAAGCAGGAGCTGAAAGTCTCAGCTGTGAAAGACGTTGGCGGATATACATGCATGGCGATGACGATACTGGCAAGACCATTGGACAAGAAGGTCCCCCCCCCCGTCCTTCACCGCTGAGACTTTCAGCTCGTGCTTGTCTTTGCGCTCACGTTCCCCTCCTACGGCTGACGACTGCGTGCCATAATGAATGATATTATTGATAGTGAAGTTTGGCTCGGTGGATCTTACATGTACATGTATGACTGCAGCCGTCCTCCTCCAGAGCCAAGGTCCAGAGCAGAGCCCAGTGTTCCGCTACTGTTCGCAGCAGGCCCAGGGAGGGTTCTGACGCAGAGTGACCCTGCCACTGCTTTTCACTAGAATCGATACCTACGTAATGTACATGCACTTGACTTTCAAGGGTGCTTTCGAACTACAACTTGCAATAGTTAAAATTATTACGTGTCATGTATTATTTTTGAACTTGATACAAATTCATGATACAGTGAAGTAAATCATTTAAAAATTGGTACATGACATGTAATCTGAATGTGATTGCGTACTGAGCGTGCATTCACCGTGTACGACACCTGTGCCTGTGTACATGTACATGTGCCTGATACATGTACCTGACAGGATGTCTTCACCCTCAGAACGAGTACAGGATCCGAGGAGAAGACTGAGCGCCAGAGAACTGATGGCCCGGACAGTGGTATTTCCCGCAGTCAAAGATATCGAGGTGGCCACCTACGTGCAGTGCCTGGAAAAGCATGGAATCGAGGCTGAGGCGATCCTGTCTGTACAGGTGAGCTCCTCCGGGCAGTGCAGAATAACCTTTACGGAATCCTCATTAGCCATTTTGGTGTCCAAGAACGGCTTCGTGCTCAATGAACGGCATATTTCCCCGGAATGTTTGGCGGGTACCCCCAACGTCCAGCTCCATATTCACGACATTCCTGTGTGGGTGAGTGATGGAGCCGTAGAAGCTGCACTTTCCCAGTACGGTACGGTGCAGGGTGCCATACGACATGGCAGACTCAAAATCCGGGATGGCGTTTTCATTGCGACAGGAGTGAGGTTTGCCACCTTCAAACTTGGCACAAACAAGACCGTACCATCGTACGTGAAATCACGGGACGGGAAGAGCAATTTCCGCGTGTACCATGCTGATCAAACACCCACATGCAGGCTATGCAACAAGCCAGGGCACATCGCCAAGGACTGCCCGGAAAATACTCAAATAAGCAAATCAACCACCAAGACTTCGTCCAACAACAGAGCTGTAGACTCATCCTCCGAACATAAAACCAAAAACAACACCAGCCTTCTCTCCACCGAATCTGAGCGAGCGGAGGTACTTCTCTCAGACATAGTTGCCAACCGACAAGGTAACCAACAAGGCAAGGAATCTGATAGCGAATCAGACGATGACCATCAGTCAAGCTCCTCCGAGCCAGAAGACTTTGGTGCTACGCCAAACAACTCAGATCATGAACCGCTGGGCCAAGCAGTAGCATCAAACCAGACCACAAATGTCCACCATCAACACCGACCACCGGCTCAAGACTGCAATTTCGATTCATGCGAAGGCGAAGTCAACTTGGGCAACTCCAAGCGTTTGCGCCCGAGTGTCACCCCCGACAGACCTGAGGATAATGGCATGAGATCACGGAATCGCAAGAAGAGAAAGCAGCCCCCAGGAAGTGCATCACGGTGCTAGCGGCCTCTCCATCGAATCGAAGAAAAAGAACAAGCCAACAGGAATCAACTCGCAATGCCAGTAGTAAGTCACTATACTACTTTGCTAGTCCTTTCATTTCTTTCAATACTCATGCTTAATCCTCACGCACAATCTTTTCTCCCCCACAATGCTACGCAATCAGATCATGTTTCATACGAGCGCTCTTTCTGCGGGACAAGCAAGTTCAATTTCCTGAGCTTCAACGCTCGCAGCTTGTTCAACAAAATGGACGAGATTGCGCAGGTAGCCATAGAAAAGAGACCCAGTCTCATCGCCATATGTGAAACTTGGGCAAACCCCCTAGAGCCAGACTCTCTATACGAACTCCCCGACTACTCCCTTTATAGGCATGGTCGGCAGCACTGTAGAGGCGGAGGAGTCGCCGTGTATGTTGTTGTTGTTGTAGAAGTTTATTTAACGTCGCACCACAAACAGGCGATTTCGCCTCCTTTGATACATGTGGACGACAGAAGGAATGAGAGAGAGGGGGGGGGACAGAAGTATGGAGAGAGGAAGGGTAGAAATAAATAAGCAATCAACCTCAGGGCTACACCAAAGCAAAAACGGAATGGGAACATACTATATACAAAATAGCTTCATACATATATTGCAAAACACGTTTACTATTCTTCAGTCCGCTATACCACAGAAACACACTAGCCGAAAAGCATTTAAACGGAGCCATGATGCGCTTTTAGCAGGGCACAGAACTGAAGGTGGCTGGGCTCGGAACGGAGATCAGGCGGGAGCTGGTTCCACACGACTGCGCCGATGAACTGCATGGTCGCTCGACCCGCAGGACCGGGCCAAAATGGTACTCGAACGAGGTGATGTGCTGCTCCCCGAGTGCGGTCACCAGTAACTCTCACGAAGAAGCTGGTGAAGAGGGAGCTAGCTCGGGAGAACAGACAACGACGGACAAAGATGAGGAGCTTAATGTTAAACATGTCCTCCAGGGTGGTGAGGCGGAGCTGTTCAAAGATCGGGCTCGTGCGCGACCACGGTGGCAGACCGAAGAAGCCGCGGATAGCGCACTTCGTTAGACGTGTGAGGGGCTCCATGTTGCCAATTTGAAGTGACGGATAAAAGGCGTTGGAAGCGTACGACAACCTACCCTGGATCATCGACCTGTAAAACAGGATCTTTGACGCCAGGGTGAGGCTTCGGCGGCTCCGCCACAGCGCACCTACTGACTTCCGCACCTGCTGGATTGTGTGATTGACGTGAGGCTCCCAGGAGAGCTGCCCATCTACCATTACGCCCAGGTACCGCGCTTGTTCCACAACTGCAAGGGCTGCATTCCCACAGCGAATTCGAATGTTATCTGTGTCAGGGGCTGGGCCTCTTGGGGTAATCAACAGAGCTTGCGTTTTCTTTTGGTTCAGCATTAGCCCGCGGTCCTCCAACCACTGCGACAGGCCAGTGATGGCTGTGCTTAGAGAAGAGCACACTTGTTCGCAACTGCCCGAGGCTTCAATTGCAATGTCGTCTGCAAATTCCTGGTTTGTGACCTGCTGGGGCAAGCAGCATCGAAGGTTACGGATGTATAGTGTGAACAGGAGGGGGCCGAGGACGGATCCTTGCGGCACCCCTCGACTGCATGCGACGTGTTCCGAGCAATTTCCGCCCACGACTACGCGTTGAAGCCGCTCACTCAGGTAACTAGTGAACCATATCTGGACAGTACCGCCGACCCCAATGTCGGATAGCTCCTGTGCCAAGATGGTGTGTTTGACACAGTCGAAAGCCTTCGACATATCCACGAATATCACACCTGTGAGTTTGCGCTCATACTTCGCTTTCAGCCAGCGATTGACAGCTAGCACAAGAGCGTCCTCCGTACTGTGGTTCTTCCTGTACGCGAACTGCGAGTCAGGGAGAATACTGTGATCGGTCAGAAAGGATGTAAGCTGAGCTTTGACGATCTTCTCGAGGAGGCGAGAAACGACTGGTAGTAGAGAAATAGGTCGATACGCAGTAGGCTGACAAGGGTCAAGGCCGCCACCTTTGAATAGCGGCGACACATTAGCAATTTTAAACTGACGGGGAACACACCCCTGACATAACGAAGTATTGAAAATGATGCTGAGCGAGGGAGCCAGTATTGATGCCGAGTTTCTAAGGACAATACCCGGCAAGTCATCATGTCCAGTTGCTTTTGACGCGTCAACGGACTGGAGAAGGGCCGTAATGTCCTCCGTCGAAACAGGCGCAAATTCCGTGAATGCTGGTGCTTCACGTTCGGCTGGTGCGTTGGCGCACAGCGCGTCTGGTCGTCCAGGGTCATGTACAACTTCGCCAAAAGTTCGGGAGAGGATTCCAACAGGTACTTGTGGTGGGCTTGAACTTTTCGCTCGTCCAGTCACCACGTTTATCGTATTCCAGAGCTTCCGTCCATCCTTTCCGGCCGACTGTAGGCGAGCTTGAAAATACTGATCCCTTAGCCTCCGATCTAGCTTGCGCGCGGCTGCGCGGAGAGTGCGGTGTTGCTCTCGCAGGCGGACATCGTTTGGAGAGCGTGAAAGAAGTCGGTGGGCCTTGTTTCGTTGACGCACAGCAGATACAAGTTCAGGACACAACCATGGGCAAGGTCGGCGCCTCGGCTTACGAGGAGGATGTTCACTCATCCATCCCACACAAACACAAAACAAACATCACGATGAGCAACTTCGAATCACTCTGGCTCGAACTTGACCTACCGAATGTATCACTTACAGTCGGATGCTCCTACCGTCCTCCAAACACAGATCCGTACACATTCTGCCAACAACTGGAGCCCTGTCTAGGTCTCTGCAACATGAACTCTCCGTTTCTATTGGTAGGAGATATGAACGCAAAGCACACCTCATGGCTTCCCACTGATATCACTGATAGAGCTGGCGACCTGCTGAGCTACCTACTAGACACTGCAGGATTAAACCAGCACGTGTCTTTTCCGACCTGTATTTCCAGAGGCAACTTGAAGTCCTGCCTCGACGTTGTCATCTCCAACGTACCAGAAGAAGACCTATCTGTCACATCGTATCCCCCTGTTGGAGCGTCAGATCATGTACTCGTCGGAGGACATGTGTCCCTTGCATGCCCACCACAAGCACCAACACCCCAGCAAAACGTCGAAGCTTGGCGCTGGAACTGGGACCCTGATCGCGTCGTCGCACTGAAAGAAGCCCTGAGCTCAATGCAGCTTTTGCCACCAGCTGAGGAAATCCCGCAGTTATCAATGACAGACCTCTGGTCGCATTGGCATGACTCGCTTATCAACACAGCACACTTGTACTGTACTAACTTCGCACCACGACGTACACACCAGACATGCCCAGGTCGGCGACCATGGATGACTCAACAGCTTCTTTGCAGCATTAAACTCAAGCATCAGCTCTACCGTCAGTATCTCAGAACTCGCAGCGCCGAGAACTGGCTCACATTCGTTACTCAACGCAATAGGACCACAACACTACTGAGAGAAGCTAAATCCGCCTTCGTATCCACTACCGCGCAAGGCGACGTAACTGGTGTCTCACAGCGAAACCTGTACAAGTTAATGAAATCACTGCGGTCGTCCCCGAAAAAGGAGCTTCCACCTATTTCAGCGAACGAAACAGTGGCTAGATCAGATGGAGAAAAGGCGGAAGCGTTTAACAATTTTTTCATTTCGGAAAGCCAGAAGTCCGTCTCCGGACCAACTGAAGCCGTGCCAGAGATTGGCGTGTCGCGCATCGTCGGAAGCGAACTGAAGGAAATCATCACCACTCAGGAGGAGGTCAGAAAACTCCTTTCCGCTCTTGATTTCCGGAAGTCGGCTGGGTACGATGGCATCCCGACGAAATTGCTCAAGATCACTGCAGACGAAATATCGTGCTCCCTCGCAACACTTTTCAACGAGTCTTTCTCGCGAGGCGAGCAGCCACAGGACTGGCGCGACGCCACTATCAGTCCTCTACACAAGAAAGCCTCTCGTGCAGAGGTCACCAATTATAGACCAATCTCGCTCCTAAGCGTTGTCAGCAAGGTTCAGGAGAGGATTGTTCACCAACGCCTCTACACCCACATTGAGCCCCACCTACCGGCCGACCAATCTGGATTTCGATCTAAGGATAGTACTGAACTACAGCTCTCCCGCCTAGTGCATGAGATTTCCGCCAGCCGAGATTCCGGTCAGGCAGTGTCAGCATGCTTCTTTGACTTATCAAAGGCTTTTGACCGAGTCTGGCATGCTGGCCTCCTGGCCAAACTCGAGCACCTCCGTGGCATTGCCCTTACCTGGCTCACAAGCTACCTGACTCGCCGCCGACAACGCGTCAAGGTTGGCTCCGCTTTGTCATCATGGAAATCCATTCCAGCTGGAGTACCCCAGGGCTCTGTCCTGGGGCCTCTTCTTTTCCTGGTGTACACGATCGACCTCCCCCCAGCATGTACAAACTCTCACACTAAATGCAGCCAGTTCGGCGATGACACGGCACTCATCGCGACGCATTACACGAGGGATTTGTCAGCTGCATTCCTCCAACGTGCCGTGGACGCAGCAGGACGATGGTTGAAGGATTGGCATCTCCTCGTCAACACCACGAAAACCGTCGTCCTTTCCTTCCAACCCCAACACACCATCCACATCACGCTCCACTTGACTCGGCTGCAGCAGGTCCACCAACATAGGCACCTTGGTGTTACACTCCAAGACGATATGCGATGGGCCCAACACATCATAGAAACCACCAACAAAGCCAAAACACTACTACACCAACTCCACAAGACACGTGGCACAATGAACGCTTCCAGCCTATTGTTAATATACACAACCTACATCCGACCCGTTCTCGAATATGGCAGCCTTGCCCTCTCGAACACCACACAGCAACAGCGGGACACACTGGAGAGAATTCAACGCCGTGCTATACGCATCTGCCTTCGGATTCCCCTCTTTGCACCAGTTCACCACAGCTCCCTCCTCCATCACGCAAAGCTCCCCACCCTTAGCTCACGACTCCTTGTTAAACAAGCCCTACTAGCATGGGACATCCACCACCAAACCTCCCCACCACACCTGCAACAACCACATCTTGCACCACAACGTCAACACCAACCATACACCCTTCGACAGACAAGTCCATCGGACACGCACACACGAACAGGCACCGAGACTCCCCCATCAACAGTGCCCTCACCCTCTACAACTCACTCCCTATCGACATCACAACCCAACCTCGTAGAAATTCTTTCCGAAACAATGCATCCAGTCTTCTTTTGAGCAGTACCTGCTCCTGCTCCGCGCATCCCCCTGGTTTCTGATATCTCGAACGTGTACTTAACTATCTCGATCACCCCTGCTAACATTATTGCCCCGCTTGTTTTTCATGATCCATTGCTTCTTGCCTCCCGGTTAATTTCCATCTAGCTGTTTCTGGCTAGTACCAGTTCTATCGCACTTATTAATCATCCTTATTGGCGTCACGCCATCGTGGAATAAAAGAATATATATATTTTTCCCTTTTCATTCCCGCAAACTGTACTAGAGTTGTGCTTGTGTATACCTCGGTATACTAATCGATGAGCATCTAACGTTCCGCCCACAAGTGCAGAACTCCCACTGAGACAATGTACGCTTACACCAAGATCTACACACTAGAGCAACGCTTAAATTTCAAGCGATGCGTCTTTGTCTTTCGCTGTCTGCATGGTTTATCTAGCCCACTTCTCAGCCTCCTATTCACTCCCCGCTGCACTGGCCCACATTCTGCTGCCACAACCCGGGGCCAAGCTACAGCTGCTCTTGTCTTGCCTGCCTGCCACTCCCGGTATGGTTTCCATTCCATTGCGTATCTTGGTGCCGACAGATGGAATGCGCTGCCTCCATCTTGTCGCCTGGCCGAGTCGCCTGCTTTGTTTCGCGCTCACACAAAGTCTCATTTAGGGTTCCCAGTAAAAAGGCAACATTGCCTGTTGGGAAATCCCTAACAAAATAAGAAAAAAAATAATAATAATAATAAGTAGAAAAGGTGTGTTCAGTGGTCTTCGCTAAACTAGCCTGTTTTGCTCATGGCCGTCGCAATTTATCAGCTACAGCTCGGAGAACTTTCTTCTTGTCAATTATACAGTCTACTCTAGAATATGCAAGTAATGCGTATGTGCACTGTTTGAAAACTACCCTATATAACAGGCTTGTAACGGTCAGCCATATTGCGATGAAGAAGGCATTTGGTTTAGATAGAATGACCCCAACTGCATTAGTTTTACAACGGTGTCATCTGTATTCGTTTGAGCAACGAGTTAATTTGAAACTATACGTTTTGGTCTATCGCTGCTTGTCATCAATTACTAGCCCCCTCCTTCAGTCACTGTTTCTCCTGCGTTCAGTTGGCCCGCACACAAATGCTCGTACTCGTGGCCAGGATACAGCTGCCTTAGTATTACCTACTGTACATATTGGGTATGGACTGCGCTCAGTTTCTTTTCTGGCGGCAGGTCGGTGGAACACTCTTCCTCCAAACTGTCGTCAGGCACAATCTGCTGGTACTTTTGCTCACCTCACAAAGATTCACCTAGGGTTCCCTGTAACAAGGCCATGCCTGTTGGGACTCCCCTAGTCAAATAATAAATACTACTACTACTACTACTACTACTACTACTACTACTACTACTACTACTACTACTACTACTACTACTACTACTACTACTACTACTACTACTACTAGTACTACTACTACTACTACTACTACTGCTTATCACTGAAATCCAAACCCAGGGCCAGGGCATGAGTCAAGTACGCCCAGAGCGTGTGCACTCTAGAGGCTGGACCTGCAAACACTGGGCCCATGAGATGTGGACAAAGTATAAATAAATAAAACTATAATTATAAATCACAATTATTAGGGTCCAGCGGATTCTGCCGGCAGAAAAATTGGCAGAATTCGGTACTTTCTCTGGTAAGTTTCTTGCATGTTTGGTATGTGGATAAAAAAGTTGAGCAGAATTCGAGGAATTGCCCGCCATAAGGTTTGTATGGTTCTGCCAATTTCACTGCTTTTCGAGCAGAATCTGCCACCTTTTCGAGCAGAATCCGCCGGTCCCTAATCACAATGCACTTTAGTTTAGGGCGCAAACTAACTGTACATGTACTTGACTCACACCCAGGAAGATTTCATTGACTCAATGAGCAGCACAGTGTTGAAAGGAAGAGATGGGAAATAGTGGGGTACCGGGTTTAGGTTGGAGATAGCCTTTGGCTATGTCTTTGTCTTCCCACGGTAGCGCTAAGTACACTTATCGTTATGGCCGGGAATGCTTTACTTCAGTGCAGGCTCAATGTTTTGTAGCTGAATTGCGTACTTTCGGAGCGCTCCGGATCTGGTCACAGTGCACTGTTCAGATAATTACAACTCTGTCCCATTGTTTCCTGCATGATTGCACAACACAGTGTACATGTAGTTGCTTTGCAGGACTGACTGCGAAAGGGTTTCGGAACTTTCCAGCGCACACGAAGCCGAGTCACCGTACTCCGTAGAGCGCATATCATGACAACACGCAAAATCATGCAGGCTTGCATTTCGTGGCCTTGTGTTTCAGGACAGCACCCCGCGCTCAACATACTATCAAGAGTACATGGGGGTTATGTACTCAGTCTCTTGATAGTATGTTGTACTGTTCATTGTACAGTAGCTGCAACACTGATGCAGACTGCAGTGATGGTCTGCGGCCTTTGCCGCCGATTCCCTGCATTACCAGTACAAGTACATGATGTGATTGTCCAGTCAATGTAGCCCTGCGGTCCGTGGCCTGGCCACGTCAGTCAACCACTGACCACAAACTGACGAGTGCAAAGCAGCCTTCAACAAAATACACAGGATTGAAGTTTTAAAAAAAATTCAACAACAACAACAACAACAAGGCGCTAGGCTACGTATGCCGTATCTGTGCAATCCATACCGTATCCTGCACATACGGTGCACATATACGGCATATCCATAGCGTACAGTAGTATCTGGCAAATAATCATGTACCGTGCACAGCTAGCTACGGCATGTCTGTTATACCGTATCCGGCACATACGGTGCACAGATACGGTACCAAACGGAGTGCTGGGCGAGACAGTCAAAATTAATCAATGGTCACAGCCACAGGTGACAGGGCTTATCCGTGCAGTTTGACAGGTCAGCTGATGCCCGGCTGTCCAGATGTACGAGTAGCTCATCTTTTTTCATTAGATGCACAAGCACCTAAAGTTACTAGCTAGACTAAAATCCAGTACCACCATCGATCGTGGATAAAAAGGATTGCATAACTTGGAAAGACTTATTTGAACCAGAGCGAGGTCAGATTTCTTGGTTGTGTTCCATGTAATTATTGTGTCTTGTCGCTAGCTGTGGCGGCACGAGTACGTCGACGGTAGATTGTTTGTTGTCATTCTCTGAACGTATGCTCATAGCATTGGTGACGAGGCACGATGCTTGATGTCGCTCAGTTGCTGCTGTATTGCGGCGTGCCGCTCCTGTTTGCTGTGTGGTATCTGCAGCGGCAGCGGCAGGGTGCATCCCAGACCGGAACGGGAAAACTTCCCAAGCTGCTCGAACTGGGCTACAGCAATTGGACGGGGCACATCGGCTACGTCGTTGGGCAGAACAATGCCGGCCCAGGCGAACATATTTTCAACCTGCACGAGCTGATGCAGAAGGCTCCGGAGCCGGTTGTAGCCCTATCCCTCTTCGGTCCCAGATGGCTAATGACTCCCATCTATGCTGTCATGGATCCAGTCCTCATCAATGTAGTGACATCAAGCAGCAAAACGACCCGCTTCGCATCCTTCGAGTACAGCTCGCAGAGCGTCATGGGCAAGAAGTCCATGAGCGCTCTGCGCGGCGACGAGCTAAAGCGACATCGCAAGCTGCTCGCTTCCAGCATTCTCAGCAGAAAGGCGCTGGGAAGGTTGGTGGAACTGATGGGTAACGTCACAGACGCATTCCTGCAAAATCTCCCGCAGCCCAAGGCTGGCGAATCGTCGTTCGCACTTGATCTAGCTGACGGCGATCCTATAGGACTCATGCTCCTGGATGTATTCTCCTTGTTTGGATTTGGAACACAATCAACGACAACACCAGAGGGTCTGGCTCAACGAGAGAAGGTGAAGATTGCAATGAACTTCATCTTCGACATGTTTGCGGATCGAATGTCTGCTGCTGGACTGGCCAAGTACCTCTCATACCTCAACTTCAGCAAGAGCCGGCAATTGGCAAACCACCACAAGTTCATTCGTCAGGAGATCATCATCCCGGCTATCCGCCGCCGTCAATCGGACATCAATGAGGGCGTGGAAGTGCCCAATGATGCCCTGACAGTCATGTTGGAGGCTGGTGATGACGACTCGCCAGCTTTCACCGAAGAGGAGATCTGCGACGAAGCTATACTCATTATGGTTGCATCGTATGAAACAACGGCAAACACAATCCTGTGGCTGTTCTATCACCTTGGTAAGAACATGTGGGGTTACTGGGTTGCATAATTGTGTAGGGCATTGACCTAAATAATCACTATACAGTATACCGATTCGATTGTTGTTTTTGCACTCTTCGTCGTCTTCGTCGTCATTGTCATTTTTACTCGCGAAACCCAATGAAGTTTTGTTGTCTCGGGGCCATCCGTAAATGTAGGTATCTATTTAGAAAGGAAGACTAATCGTTCAGGGGGAAGGGTTGAGCTAGGCGCCGGCGGATTCTGCTCGAAAAGGTGGCAGATTCTGCTCGAAAAGCAGTGAAATTGGCAGAACCATACAAACCTTATGGCGGGCAATTCCTCGAATTCTGCTCCATTTCCTTATCCACATACCAAACATGCATGAAACTAGGCCTAGACCAAAATTAATATGCTAAAAAAAGAGCATATTATGCTCGTCGCATATCAGGGAAAACGTCCATAATATGCCAAAGGCTTAGCAAGATATGCAAAAAGATACGCCAAAATATGCTCGACATAAGCAGAAAGTGTAGATCATTTCAGTAAAATTACAACCTTGGATTATTCATTGGCTTCACGGCTATCATGCTTATGGTGCAAATCAAAACACATGCGGAAAAGTATGGCTGGGGCGTGTCCCTATGCATATGCTTGACCCTTGCCTACTATAGTACATGTCAGTGAAATTCCAAATTCATCCATAAAAGGCATTTCTGAACGCATTTTGTCCATAATAATTATGAATGTTTTGTCCTCATTTTCTTCAGAATATTTGAATTATATGCTGGCTTCATTCCAATATTCCCTTTGTCGCTCAATATGCCATATATGAACTGTCTCACAAAATATGCCGAAATATGCGCTAGCATATTTGGTCGAGGCCTACATGAAACGTACCAGAAAAAGTACCGAATTCTGCCAATTTTTCTGCCAGCATTATCCGCCGGTGCCTAGGTCGAGCACGTGTTCGTTTCTCTAAAAATATCGATGCATAGTTTGCATGTGTGAACACTTCCAGAAAAAAAGAAAAATACATAGATACTATAATACGAGCCGTCAGATGCGAAAACCGACCTTATGGGAAACACTGCACAGTGCAGAAAAATGCACTTGAAAGTTGGCGAGTTTCCGCACTGGTGCGCCTGGACAACCAAGCTACAAACCTTCGTATTTCAGTCAAATATCGCCATTTGTACATGTTCGTTTCTCAGGGAGGATGGAGGGGAATCGAAGAGGATTAGGTAGAATCAGCTGCTTATGTCTTACTTTGCACATTTTGTGGGCTAGGCTGACTTCACCTCTGACTTGGAAGAGAGAACACGGCAAGTTACTAGCTTTTCTATTTTTATAGCAAAATAAAAAGAAGACCTTTTGTCTATCTCTTCGTCTCTCACTCCCTCACTCTTCTCCCACCCACCCCCCCCCTTATTTCCTTCTTTTGCTGTCCTTCCCAGCCATGCATCCGGAGTGTCAGCAGCGTTGCTACGAGGAAGTGTGCCAGGTGATGTCATCGCACCCACCCGGAACCCAGCCAAGCATCACCGATATCGACCAAATGACCTACCTGAACGCCACTCTGCAGGAGTCCAACAGGCTCACGCCAATTGCACACGGCATCACTCGCGAGACCGTGGAAGACCTGGTGCTTGGCGGTGAGCGTTATCAATATTGCATATTAATTTTTTTAAGAGAGGACCAAAGGTTAACAAGTTATCAGTTGTGTGTGCCCAACACTAACCGATATGAGCAAGATACCCTTACTTGCCAACCATACCGGCTTTCCCGGTATACTACCGGGATACTAGGTTAACTACATCGGAATACTGTACCGGGGATTTTTGACATTGATCGAAAAACTACCTGAATTGGCACTGAACCATGAGTGTTCAAAAAAAGGTAAATTTGTGGTGTGACAAGGGCGCATGCGGCCACCGAATCATTCACAGAATTACACATGTAGGGGCGATCTGATGTTAAACTCCGGTTTCTGCCGCAAAATAGGCAAAAATGGTCAAGAAAAGCGCCAAACGAGAAAATAGCCGGAATTTGCGAAACCCAGCAAATAAAGGGGAGTGAGTGAAAATTTAGGGAAACTTGGTGTGTGACTAAGGGATTTGCTGCATCACGTCTAGAATGCGCAAACCAACAGCCTCCAACTTGGAAGGTTCTAAGTTATGAAATAACGTAAGGAAGGGGAAGGTATACTTACATGTAGTATTGAGTTCTTTTTTTACGGTCTCTGCTGGGATGCCGACTACACCATAGCTCAGTGGTTAGAGCATCGCTGGCTACAAGCGAGGGTCCCCGGTTCGAGTCCTGGTGGTGACAGTCAACTTTTTCTTCAGAGTTTTCCCGTTTGCGACTTCCCCTTAAGCCAATGAGAATCCTTTTTATATTTTTTCCCTTTTCTTTTAAATTGAATCCTATATATTTGATTTCGGGACTCCCAACAGGCGGAAATGCCTACTGCCAGGGAACCCTAGATGTGTTTTAAGGTGGCGGCGAAATTCAGCGGGTGACCTACCTTGGCGACAGCCCGTCGGCAAAATAACGAATTGCAAGAAAAAAAGAAAAAATTTCACGGTTCGCAAGAAAGCCATAACAATAATATGCATGCGCAAATCTAGCAGTTTTCCATCATGGGTGTTGCAATTATGGTTGTCGAAGTCTGTTGTACCGGCATTGTCATCTGAAAGGACGCTACGGTTGAGTAAGTTCATACGTACGCCAGTCACCTAGTCACCGTGCCCGCAGGCTACAACTTGCAGCCTGTTTGGTTGCGTTCCTGTCACTCAAGTTGAACCTTTGAACCTTTGAGTTGAACCTTGGTGTGAAAGTTTTTGCCTGCAGGCACGGTGACCAGGCAACTGGTGTGCGCATGAGCATGTGACCGCTTACTCAACCGTGTTCGATTGGGAAACGGCCGAACGCTGCATCGCAGCCTTTTCGGACCGAAACCAGTCGACTCAGCATCCAAAAGACTACAACATATGGGCCAATCGCGGTCGTCTGTGCTTTTATAAGAACGTGATGGCGCTTTCAGTGACATTTTGCATACAAATCCTCATACAAATCCCCATCTACCAGGGCGCAGTCACCCAGTTTCGGTGGAAGTGGCGAGTTCGATGGGGAATAAAGGAGGAAGGGAGCATCTCAGCTTCCTCGGACCAAGACCATTCGACTCAGCACCCCGGGGACAACAACTGGTGAAAATTTGATTTTAGGGTATACTTCCCCTTTATTTCGTAGGCTTCACAAGTGAACTCTGTTGCTGGAAAAGTTTTACAGTATCGGGTTTTTCCAAATTACACTCATAATCAGTCAAAATAATGAATTTAAAAAACGAGATATGCAAAACTCCGAAAAAATCATAGAAAATTGGCCCCGGCCACGGCCGTAAGCACTTGCTATTATTCCCGTAGCTATGCGGAAGACGTTACGGGTCCACACAGCTATAATTTGGTGTTTGTTCGTTTGTGCCATCCGTCTGGCGCTATCCCGTACCTGTCCCGTACCACCAAGAGTACCGTACCATTAAGAGAATGAGTCTATATGGGAAGTGTATCGGGGGAATGCATGCAGGCCGATAGTGCAGTGCATCGAGCATTCAAGAGTTGCATAGTGTAGACACGCTACTGGTCAAGCGAGCTAAGACAGAGATCCTTGTCGTCAAATCTGTCAAACCAGGTCTCAGTCAAACTGGCTGTTTGCGAGTGTCTAGATAGCGCGCCTGTTCGCTGACATGCTGCAGTTCCATTGTCTCGAGGTGGCCCACCTACCGAGGGGTGCCGAACTGAATCTGGGTCCCTTCGTGGACATGTGGCAGTTCGGTGTGATGTCTTTGAAAGTGCTGATCAGGAAGTTCAAGCTGCCCTGGAGAGTCTCCAACATGAGCAATCAAGACTGCCACTATTTTATGGCAAACCTGCCGGATAAGAGCACACCGGAAGACCTCGTCCCCAACCCATATCCTCTGCAGTTCCAGAAACCCATTTTCCACAACCTGCCGCAATTCGCGAACTCCTGTAATGGTAGCCTAGTGGAGGCGCGGTGCAATCAACACGAGTTAGCTTTCATTCTTCTTCTCTCAGGTACACACCTGGGATATATTATAAGTAAAAGAAGAAGCGGCAAATAAATAGAACTTTCTCTCCGGTGCACACCTGGAGGTTGAATACTTCTTCTTCTCGGCTTTGTCGTTGCTATAAAATGTAAAGAAAACAGAAATGCGCAGCAGCTTTTATGCAACAGATGCCGTACGCTTACATATGGAGAAACACTAAATATACATCAGGTAAAGTTCCGCATTAGTTCCGTAATACTTCTATATTAGCCAGGCAGGGATACTACACTTCCTCTTTACGAACCTTCTGTGCCTGGACGCCAATGACAGGTTCAGTGCAGAACGCGTTATGCTGGGATGAAATGGACACATTTTGTATGGATATTTGTTTTCGCTGGGATACGATACGTACGTTCAAATTGAGTGAGATCCTGGTAACACGAAGGAGGACCAGGCCACACCTGTTGAGAATGTTCAGGATGCTGTACAAGCCGTACACTGGCGGTCTGTTCTTACCAATACTTGATTGCACTAAACAGAGAGTAGAACGCTCGGGATGCAGAGACTTTTCGTAGTACTTGAAATGAAAGAAAAACTTGACAAGAGCACGTACAGCTTCTTTGCGTCCTGCTCGGCAAACCGGCAGGAATTCACGCCTCGGATTACCTTCGAAATCCGGCAGAAGCATTGTTACCGCTTCAACATCACTCTCGAATAACGGGGCACCCCAGCAAAGTCTGCTCTCATTTGGTTCTTTTCGGTCTAGAGTCAAAACAGTCGTTGGATCTGCGAGATGAGTGGAACGAAGCATACTAGTAATATGATAGTTACATACTTCACAGAATCTTCGCAGCTCTGGGAATGTGAGGCCTCCCTCGCGAGCAGGTAAATCCATGACGAACGAAGACCTCAGTTAACCCAAATGTATCAGCACTTTCAATGTCTACACATCTATTTGGTAAGGGCCTGGTCAGACTGCGGCAAATTTTCGGTGCCTGACGAAAAAAGTAAAGCGTCAAGAATTTGAATCGCGGTCACACTACACATGTGGGGGGAATGAAAATTCAAACTTGATTTCGAGCGTCAAGTGGTAATCTCCACGAACGACGTCAAATTCCTTCACCTTGGGGATCGTCAACACCTTCAGTGCAATCCTTGCAACCATCCTTATGAGTTTTGTTATTGTCCGTGGCCAACTAGCTCTTCGAGATCGAGATGAAAAAAATCAGTGAATAATTACACTGAATATCAGCGTCAATGGCGTATCAGCGTCAAACTCCTGTTTGGCGCGGAAAAGCGTGGTCCGTTCTTGCTTTTTGTTTGGAGCGTCAACTCTCGCTTTTGCCGCTCTGGCGTCACGTTACTATGGAGATTTGGATTACAATCAGAGGATTATTTCGACTTCGCCGCAGCCTGACCAGGCCCTAAAGAGGAAACTGTGAACAAAACAGAACTACTTCAAGAAGTAGATATTTTCTTGAACATGTAGGTGTGAGTTTTACACCGAGGGGCAGTCATCAGACAACACTTCATGCACAACTTGCGAGCAGCCCCGTAAACCTCGTCTGTCTGTCTGTCAGTGTCTGTATGTCTGTCTGTCTGTCTGTCTGTCTGTCTGTCTGTCTGTCTGTCTGTCTGTCTGTCTGTCTGTCTGTCTGTCTTTCTTTCTGTCTGTCTGTCTGTCTGTCTGTATGTATGTATGTATGTATGTATGTATGTATGTATGTATGTCCACCTGTCCATCCATCCGTATGTCCGTCTGTCCATCCATCCGTTCATCTGCTTGTCTGTCTATCTATCTGTCTCCTCAACCCTGCAGACTACGTCATACCGAAGGGGAACACGGTCATGTGTTACTTTCAAGGATCGGCCGTCAGCGAGGAAGTCTTCACTGACGCCAAGAAATTCGTTCCCCAAAGGTGGCTCGATCATCCCAATGGCGGGGCCAAGAAACCCGGCGCTCATTCGCTGCCGTTCGGCAACGGGCCGTTCCGCTGCTTTGGCAAAGCGATGGCAGTGCAGGCCATACGCACGCTGTTCTCATCGTGGATCCAGCGCTACCGCTTTGAGATGATCACGGAGGACATAAAACCGCGCTTCCGCATAGCCTACTATCCGTCCCAGCTCACCATCCGTATGTTTCCACGGCAGCAAGAAGACCAGTGATGGAGAATTGCCATGAATGTGGTCACTTGAATCTTGCAAGAATACCTTGTGATATTTTTTTGGCATTGTTTACGTGCTATTTTATATCACTATTGATCCTTTATAGTAATCTGTGTTGCAATTTGTTAAATTAGTACAACAATGCTTCCTGATGAGCGTTGTGCGAAAGCTAGTTCGATGCATTTTTATATTTTTCATCGTTCCTATTACTGCTCTTATTATTGTTCTTCACATTACATTTCCGTCATAGTTATTTCTTTGTCCAATCACCACTTTCTCTAGAATTTGTTCGTGACATCTCAATTAAACCTTCGTAACATGACGCTTCAGCTGATTCTGTTTATTGCCATCCTAAAACTTCTTGCCTGTTCAAATACTTGTTCATTTTTTTGCTTTTATAGAAAATTTCCCCCTATTACATCTCGTCCTTATCTTGCTCTTGCCGAAGGAGCATTAGGTATTGATTTTAGGGATACCCCCTCACAGACAGATACATTCGGTGCTTCCCCCCCCCCCTCCCCCCTCCCCCCTCCCCCCCCCCCCCCCCCCTGGTGAACAGAGACAGTGATTTACTTTTTCCGATTCATTTATTTTCCATTGATTTCCACTCACAGTAATCCCTATTCCCGTGCCGACATTGATTTTCAGGCAGCGGTGTTGTCATTATCCCTTTACTGACTAATCTTTCCAATCCAGTTGAGCTGCATTGTTAAGTGTTACGCGGATAAATTTTCCGGATATGTTTACAAGTACTTTTCTAGCATCAAGTTATAATAATTATCATTTTTTAAAAAATTGGAATCGGATGTTGAGTCACCACTTACCAGAAGCAAGATCCAAGTGAATGCATAATAATTGATCTCGTTTGTAGCCATTACCTGGCCATTACGTCGTTCACTCCTCATACATGTATAAAAGCATGCACAAAGAAAATAAACCTTTCTCTCTGGCCTCAACTACGTTGTTGTCGGGTTGGCCATTGCAGCGATCAGCTATAGGGCTGACGTTAAACTTTAAAAAGAAAGTGTTTTCTTCGGAACCAGATGTGCGTCATGCTGCCTTCATGACACCATGCAGATTCAGTCGCCGCCAGTGGACAACATTATAGATAACATCCTCTACAGCTGGCAACTCAATTTCGAGGTTTCAGGCTGAATAGAGCTCGTGCACCCAGAATCTAGGCAACAACAACAACAACAACAACAACAACAACAACAACAACAACAACAACAACAACAACGTGAGAATAAAGATTTGAAACAACAACAATAACAACAACAACAACAACAACAACAACAACAACAACAACAACAACAACAACAACAACAACAACAACAACAACAACAACAACAACAACAACAACAACAACAACAACAACAACAACAACAACAACAACAACAACAACAACAACAACAACAACAACAACAACAACAACAACAACAACAACAACAACAACAACAACAACAACAACAACAACAACAACAACAACAACAACAACAACAACAACAACAACAACAACAACAACAACAACAACAACAGCAGCAGCAACAGCAGCAACAGCAACAGCAACAGCAACAGCAACAACAACAACAGCAACAACAACAACAACAACAACAACAACAACAGCAACAACAGCTTCGAGCTACCCACAGCACGCACAACCCGGCTAAGAGATTCCCTCACTTTATTCTTCCCTTGACCTCTTCAATAATATCCCACTCAGCCTCCGGCAATTCAACCCCAGACGAGATTTCAAAGTAACAATCCTAACCTCTAGTTGTCTCTTCAGTATGTACCTGCACACATTGCTCAGCATATCTATATTCCCATTGTTCCCAGTCTGCGTGATAAACTCTTTATAACCATCACTACTATTTCTGCTTGCAGATAAACTTTGATTTCTCTTTATCCGATCCCACGAGAACATCACGTACCAATGCACAGATAACTAACGCTTTCTCACGCACTCTTTACGGCGCTACGTATCACAGGCATGGTAATTGTTACGCTGGGCTTGCCACATTCATAGTATAATTATAGCAGTACTCTCAGGGCTGGGTCAGTACCAATTTTCGCTGTCGATCGATTCAGTTCGTGGAGCTCAGAGTTGCGAAACCGCAACTGCTCGTTCTTCTGTCTGTGTATGACCCTGTGTGTACATGTGTGAGTGTACTAGTCTGTCAATATGCTTGTGAGACAGACAAAATAATAATCAAAATCCAAATCCATGATACGTTTCTATTGAAAATTTGAAATGGAACACAATGTCAATACGACAGAATACAGTAGAGACTTAGTCAAGTAGTATACTATAGTATTTATTCGTATTTCTCTAGGGCAGTCCACACAGACCTACATGTATGGTCTCCTTACGGGGTACCCTAGCCAATCTAGGATTGCAATACGAAATTGACTTGGTGAAGCAGCAAGGCGGACCGATGCCGGAACTGAGTTCCAGCGGTCAGCGGCTAAATAAGAAAGAGAGGAATAACCAAACCGAGAGGAGACTCGTGGCAGTACAAGTCCAAGCGAGACTTCACGAAGTGCTATATGTGGGTCTTCACATCCATATAGTCCATACCTAAAGTTCCTGAGCTAGGAACAAGAAGTAAAAACTTTCTCCAAAACATCAAAAGTGCAGAACTGACTGAGTTCACGGGACTGCTTGATCATTGGCCTTCTTGTTGCCGTGGAAACATTCTGATGGTGAGCTCTGATGGGTAGTAGGCTAAGCGGATGCGTGGTTTCACGTCCTCCGTGATCATCTCAAAGCGGTAGCGCTGGATCCACTGTGAGAACAGTGTGTGTATCGCTTGCACTGCCATCGCTTTGCCGAAGCAGCGGAACGGCCCGTTGCCGAACGGCAGCGAATGAGTACCGGGTTTCTTGGCCCCGCCATTAGGATCGTTTAGCCACCTTTGGGGAATGAACTTCTTGGCGTCAGTGAAGACTTCCTCGCTGAGGGCCGATCCTTGAAAGTAACACATGACCGTGTTCCCCTTCGGTATGACGTAGTCTGCAGGGTTGAGGAGACAGATAGACAGATGGTCGGACAGACAGATGGGCAGACAGACAGACAGACAGACAGACAGACAGACAGACAGACAGATGGGCAGACAGACAGACAGACAGACAGACAGACAGACAGACAGACAGATGGGCAGACAGACAGACAGACAAACAGACAGACAACAGTAAGTAACGGAATCACACAACAGAAGCAAGACTTGATAATGACCAACATTTCAACCATATTTATTTATATTATTTTATTTTCTGTCTGCACTTCATGGCACATAATGCAAATAGCCAATACAAGGAGGTGTGAGTGAAACCAACCACGGACTGAGGGCACAAATGCAAATTAAAGAGAAAAATAGAAAAAGAAAAAAGAACGTATTGGTCGTCTTCAGAATGAACACTCAGACACACAGAATACCCCTGCCCGTCGCAGGCAGGGGTATCTACAGATTGTGCAGAAGAGATGCGGAGGTGCACACTGTTGTTTACCTAGTCTTGCTTTTTACTCTACATGTGATTTCCAGTCAAATGACCCTGGACAAGGAGACCACCTGGTAACAGAGACCACACTTTGAAGGTCCCTTGAGCGGTCGACTTGACAGGTTTTACTGTATTTGCAAGATCAATGAAGGGAAACTGATGTTCTTCGTGTGCTCTAGCACATACACTGTACACAACCATAAGATTTAGGTACGCGTAAGTGGATTTCGTAAGCTCACCGCCAACCGCGAGGTCTTCCACGGTCTCGCGGGTGATGGCCTGTGCAATGGGCCTGAGCCTGTTGGACTCCTGCAGAGTGGCGTTCAGGTAGGTCATCTGGTCGATATCGGTGATGCTTGGCTGGGTTCCGGGTGGGTGCGATGACATCACCTGACACACTTCCTCGTAGCAACGCTGCTGACACTCCGGATGCATGGCTGGGAAGGACAGCAAGAGAAGCAAATAAGGGGGATGGGAGAAGAATGAGGGAATGGGAGACGCGGAGATAGACAACAGATCACTTTGATTTGGAGTATGCATAATAAAGCTCTTGATATGCCATGTTCTCTCTTCCAAGTCAGAGCTCGACGTTAAACACCATCCACAGCACACGCAGAGTATCACAGAGGCAGTTGACCCCCCTCCCTCCCCCCACAGAGGCAGTTGACCCCCTCCCCCCCCCCCCCACAGAGGTAGTTGACTCCCCTCCCCTCCCCCCACAGAGGCAGTTGACCCCCCCCCCCCCCACAGAGGCAGTTGACCCCCCACAGAGGCAGTTGACCCCCCCCCCCACAGAGGCAGTTGACCCCCCCCCCCCACAGAGGCAGTTGACCCCCCCACAGAGGCAGTTGATTCCCCCCACAGAGGCAGTTGACCCCCCCACAGAGGCAGTTGACCCCCCCCCCCACAGTGGCAGTTGATCCCCCCCCACAGAGGCAGTTGACCCCCCCCCCCCACAGAGGCAGTTGACCCCCCCCCCCCACAGAGGCAGTTGACCCCCCCCCCCCCACAGAGGCAGTTGACCCCCCCCCCACAGAGGCAGTTGACCCCCCCCCCCACAGAGGCAGTTGATCCCCCTCTCCCCCCCCCCCCCCAGAGGCAGTTGACTCCCCTCCCCCCACAGAGGCAGTTGACCCCCCCCCCCACAGAGGCAGTTGACCCCCCCCACAGAGGCAGTTGACCCCCCCCCCCACAGAGGCAGTTGACCCCCACAGAGGCAGTTGACCCCCCCACAGAGGCAGTTGATCCCCCCCCCCCACAGAGGCAGTTGACCCCCCCCCCCCCCCCACAGAGGCAGTTGACCCCCCACAGAGGCAGTTGACTCCCCCCCCACAGAGGCAGTTGATTCCCCCCCCCCCCCGCCAACTACCATGTAGTGCCATTTTGAGTATCAGTTTGATGTATCACTTTTTTCAAACAATAAGAGGACGGAAAAGTGTTTTAACTCAGAGTTAAAACACTTTTTCCGTCCTCTTGTTTGAACTAGCTCTGCCTCTCGGTATTGAGCACTCTCTTGGACAGTCTGGAATCTTCCTGTTTTTATCTCTGCCAGGTGCAGATTCCTGGAATATGCTACCCCATATCTGCTCGTACATGTACATCAATCACTGAATTCCTTGGCCACTCTGTATGGCGACAATAGTCGCTTGGATTACCCAATTATAAATAACAACAGCGACGAAGTCGACGGCGACAATACAGAGGTTAAGATGCACGTTATTTCCGACGTGACGTGCAATTTCACGTCAAATTTGGCATAAAACTCCAAATTCCCACGCGAGCTGCAGGTCACTCGCTTTGTTTTTCGAAGCGCGAGCTAAATAACGTGAGCTGAACTAAGTTACTTTCACGTCACGTCAGAAATAACATGCATCTCAACCTCTCTAATAACAACAATCAAACCAGCAAAATGATCATTTTGAAGGTCAATGCCTTAACCAGTTTTGCAACCAAGTAACCCCGCATGTTCTTACCAAGGTGATAGAACAGCCACAGGATTGTGTTTGCCGTTGTTTCATACGATGCCACCATAATGAGTAGGGCTTCGTCACAGATCTCCTCTTCGGTGAAAGCTGGCGAGTCGTCATCACCAGCCTCCAACATGACTGTCAGTGCATCATTGGGCACTTCCACGCCCTCGTTGATGTCCGATTGACGGCGGCGGATAGCCGGGATGATGATCTCCTGACGAATGAACTTGTTGTGGTTTGCCAATTGCCGGCTCTTGCTGATGTTGAGGTATGAGATGTACTTGGCCAGGCCAGCAGCGGACATTCGATCCGCAAACACGTCGAAGATGAAGTTCATTGCAATCTTCACCTTCTCTCGTTGAGCCAGACCCTCTGGTGTTGTCGTTGATTGTGTTCCAAATCCAAACAAGGAGAATACATCCAGGAGCATGAGTCCTATAGGATCACCATCAACTAGATCAAGTGCGAACGACGATTCGCCAGCCTTGGGCTGCGGGAGAGTTTGCAGGAATGCGTCCGTGACGTTACCCATCAGTTCCACCAACCTTCCCAGCGCCTTTCTGCTGAGAATGCTGGAAGCGAGCAGCTTGCGATGTCGCTTCAGCTCCTCGCCGCGCAGAGCGCTCATGGACTTCTTGCCCATGACGCTCTGCGAGCTGGACTCGAAGGATGCGAAGCGGGTCGTTTTGCTGCTTGATGTCACTACATTGATGAGGACTGGATCATTGACAGCATAGACGGGATTCGCTACCCATAAGGGACCGAACAAGGATAGGGCTACAACGGGCTCTGGAGCTTTCTGGATCAACTCGAGCAGGTTGAACATATACAGGCCTGGGCCGGCATTGATCTTCCCAACCACGTAACCGATATGCCCCGTCCAATTGCTGTAGCCCAGTTCCAGCAGCTTGGGAAGTTTTCCCGTTCCGGTCTGGGACGCACTTTGCCGCTGCCGCTTCAGATACCACACAGCAAACAGGAGCGGCACGCCGCAATACAGCAGCACCTGAGCGACATCAAGCATCGTGCCTCGTCACCAACAGGGGCCTACGTTCAGAGAATGACAACAAACTACCGCAGAACCACCACAGCGACAAGAAACACGAAACCCAACCAAGCAATCGGACTTCGTTCTGGATCACGAACTACGCCTAAAATTGTACTTCAAAAATTCACCACGTTCGTTCATTCGTGTTGTTGAAGGCAGCGAGCGTTGCACTCGTACTCGTAGATCTACGATCGTAGAAGTCTACTCGTCGCTCTTGACTTGATTAGCCAGTCTTGTACTTGTAAGTTGTAGGCCGGGTTGTCTAGTAGTAGTAGTAGTGTATGGTCACTAATGTCTTGTGTTAGTTGTAGGTCTATTGATTATGTCCTGACACGAGTAGACCTGCTGACTGTCACACAGCCGCAAAGCGGGACCTCAGGGCACCATGGGCACTGCGTTGTCAGTGTTGCGCGCGGCCGACAGTGCTTGGTGCGTGCTGGAAAGTAAAGTTCAGAAAACCTTTTGCAGTGCGCCAGACGAACTACAGTGCTGGCAGCTGAAATCCGACCCCCCTAGCGTCTCGTACGGATCGCTAACGCGGCTAGCGTACCGCTAGGGCCCAGGAGGGGGTCGGATTTCAGTTGCCAGCGCTGTAGTACACGTAGGAAACAATGGGGCAGAGTTGTAATGTACTACTAATGATCTGAACAGTGCACTGTGACCAGACCTGGAAGGCTGGAGTACTCTGAAAGTGCGCAATTCAGCGTTGCTGGGGGATAGATAGCCCAGAGGCTGTCCAACTTAGTACCCCACTCTTTCCCGTCTCTTCCTTTCTACTTCAATACATTGTACGGGTGTGCGGGAACGAACTCCATTGTAGGCATTGGCGGACAAAAAAAGGTGGCAGATTCTGCTCGAAAAGCAGTGAAATTGGCAGAACCATACAAACCTTATGGCGGGCAATTCCTCGAATTCTGCTCCATTTCTTTATCCACATACCAAACATGCATGAAACTTACCAGAAAAAGTACCGAATTCTGTCAATTTTTCAGCCGGCATAATCCGCCGGTGCCTAGAACGAAAAGGAGAAATCACTTATAGAGAGCGACACTAGGCCTGGGAGCTGCAATGCAGTTTAGAGATGTTGCCTTGCCAGCCAGAACCAATGAAACATGACGATCAAGGCCCTCACAAGCGTGGCAATCGTCACAACTAAGTGATCAAGTGTGCAAAGAAATACCACACACAAGGGGAGAGAGAAAGAGGAAAATATAGGTATTCTATTTTCAAGGATTTTCCAGAGGAAAATCGGTGACTATCAAAGGGAGTCTCCTGGGGGAAAGGAAGTGAAGGTGGCTGTTATGAGTGAGGGAGGAAGGGACATGATAAGGTGAAAAATATATTATTCGACAGAGCCTGAAAGCTCAGAGCCCTACGCTATGCTTTTTTACCTAGCTCATCATGCACGTGATCACAGTCATGTTGGTCAAAAGTGAGACACAAGACACAAGACACAAGCCTGACAAGGGGTTATTGCACTGCACGAAGACGAACACCAACGGGATGGTAGTAAAATAGCTTAGAGATTATATGCACAAGTTCAACACTTTCTTTTGCTTACATAGTACTGGCTGTGTGGGGTAGAGGCAAACAAACATAGATTATAGGGACATTGCCTCACAGGTAAAGACAGACAGATAGACAAACAGACCGAAGGACGGACAGACCGATGCATACACACTTTTTGACCTTGGACTTGCCCAGTGCCGAAGGCAATGATAGCGAAAGGACTAATTCAGAAGTAATTCAGCCGAAACCGGCAGTAAGCTTGGGTTCACGGCAGGTCTTCCCGCATGCGCAGCGAAATTCTGGACTTACGCTCACACACACACACACACACACACACACACACACACACACACACACACACACACACACACACACACACACACACACACACACACACACACAAACATTGGGCCATATCAGTTGACAAGTAGCGATGTTTGAGAATCTCTCTTCCTCTCCCCTCATTCTTTCCCCTGTGCTAACAGTATTGCCTTTCTATCCTACATGCATGTTGTCCTCCCTCTGATTGCTGAGAAACGGAATTGATGATTATAATATTTAGAAAGGACCAATAAGTTACGAGTTTTGACGAACAGTACACCAAGGTAACGAGATGATTGTACAATCAGATAGTGCGACAACAA
Organism: Sycon ciliatum; assembly: GCF_964019385.1. Lineage (NCBI taxonomy): Eukaryota > Metazoa > Porifera > Calcarea > Leucosolenida > Sycettidae > Sycon > Sycon ciliatum. The sequence goes on along the minus strand of NC_088649.1, from coordinate 17,209,724 downwards.
GGCACAACACTGACCGGGATATCGAGACATTCACCGTCGCCCTGACACTTACCTGGTTGAAGTCCTGCCTGGGAGCGGTTTTTCCAGCCGTGCTGCTACCCACAGTCAACTGGGAACTTGTGGCCAGGCACAAGGGGTACATGGATGCAGCTAATGGGGTCGTTCGCGGCACTTGTGTCAGTGGTTGTGAGACTTATCCACTCACCCCCACCGTTAGGCGCTGCATCTGCCGCTAGGGTTTATCGGGTGTTAGCGGCCGTCGTGAGTTTTTTAGGGTTTTACGTCGGGCCCTAGACGACTGCTACGTTGGCCAACCGGACAACAAAGAAGTTGAGACCAAAGAGAATGACTTTATTTCTTGTGCATGCGTTTGTAGAATGACGTAATACTCAGTGAGTCAGGTCGCTACAAGTTCCCTTCGGGAACGGACACGATATTAAAGTTACTTTATTTTTATTTTTTTACTTTACACTTACATTATACATGTACATGTACAGTACATGTAGCTCCAACACATGTGCATGTACGAAGCGCGAACCAACACCCTTCCAACTTGAAAGGCTCAGGTTAGGAAAGGTCCAACGAGGATTCGATAGCAAATGCTGCTGTCTGATGTTCACTGAAATGCGTGAAACTTTAAAAAGATACAGCTAACACAGCCATTCGCCTCTGTTGTGTGTGTATACTGCTCTGCACATCCGTGCATTGAGCACTCTACCGCGAGCTGCCTAGGCCGGCCTTGTTTGCAAAGCAGTTCCTATAATGTCGGTCGACATGCATGAATAACATGTGAAACGATGATTGCCAGGCACACAACGAAAAGGAAAGAGGACTTGTTCAGAACTGTTTTCTTGTTACATTCATCAGTGAATCTACGTAAACAATGGAATGGGGACATATCTTATATGGACAGATAAAAGTGAAAATAAAGAGGAAGAAGAGAGAAACAAAAAGATGATTATCCTGTCCCCCGCTAGATACATTGTATTCAGCGGGGGACAGTTTCAGCAGCTATTAACAGCATGCATGTGTGAATAATACCATCATCAGCACCATCACACAAGTCTTGTGATGGTGCCAGTGACACAGCCCACTCAGTGTGCGGCAGTGTGCGATTTCTCACCTGGACATCCTGTATCCAAGCCTTCCAAAAGCTCACAGACGTCCTCTGCACCTCGCATTCCCTGACCAATGACTATGTGGGCAGAAGATTCGACACGCCATTGCCATGGCTACTTGCCTTCAGGCTCCAGTCCTGTGAGGCGTCATAGGAGGTAATGATAGCCGGCCCCCCACCACCATGGCTGCTGCATGTTCCCATTGCTTGCACCACATGGCTTTTTGAAAAAAAATAAAATAAAAAGCCATTTTATTAGTCTACATTTTTGAACTTAGAAGTTGCGACTTCGGCGGTAATAGTCATGAAGTTGATTGTTCCAACTAGAAACACACGCTCCTTGTCGAACTAGACAATTGATTGACTCACGACTGCCATCCGGAGCACACGAGGAGCATGTCGCACCTTCCTCTCGGCAAACCTGCAAGAAAGCACCACTCCCTGCTCAATACTCAGTGTTTCGGGAAATTCACCCCTCATCAGTTGAGCTTGAGTAGTAGGCTGAGGAAGATCGTGCCTGAAAAGCACCACTTATATACTGCTCTCCAGGCCAAACCATCACCAGGGATACAAACTTACAGAGACGCTTTGTTTCCAGCGCGACAAACACCTCGTTGCTGGAGGTGACAGCGTTGTGAATAGATATATTGGCTCTCAACGTCTGTTGTTGTTGTTGATTTTTATTTTGCTGCGCAAGGCCAAACGGGCAATGGTGCCCAATTCTATGGAAGCGAATTTCAAAAGGGAGAGAGCTACGGGGAGAGAGAGAGAGAGAGAGAGAGAGAGAGAGGGGGGGGGGGGAGGGAGGGAGATGATAAGCAATTTTGCAGCGTCAACAGAGCGATTTTGCAGTGTCAATAGAGCGAATTTGAAGCGTCTGTTTAGCACAACTCCATGGGCGACTCTGACTCACGCTGCTACCTGGGGCTTCACGAGGTGTTTGTCGCGCTGGAAACAAAGCGTCTCTGTAAGTTTGCATCCCTGGTGATGGTTTGGCCTGGAGAGCACTGTATAAGTGGTGCTCTTCAGGCACAATCTTCCTCAGCCTACTCAAGCTCAACTGATGAGGGGTGAATTCCCCGAAACACTGTGTAATGAGCAGGGAGTGGTGCTTTCTTGCAGGTTTGCCGAGAGGAAGGTGCGACGTGCTCCTCGTGTGCTCCGGATGGCAGTCGTGAGTCATTCAAGTGTCTAGTAATAGGTTTTTCATTTGACCCGACGAGACCACACGACGCTTGCAGACCACAGCACGAACAGTTCACCAGACACACTCCACGAAAGCAATTAGTATTACTCCTGACAAGTTTCTTTTCGTTCCATAAAGATAACGCAAGTGTCAAGTTCAGCAAGAAGCGTGTGTTCCTAGTTGGAACAATCAACTTCAATACATTTTATATGATAATAGAAGGTGAACCTCTTTCAGTAGTCTAAGTATGGTGTTATGGCAAATCACTGCTGCTAGCCTTTGGGTGTCAGTACGTTCATGGTAATTCCAATGCATGCACGAATCAACGTGCCCTTCTTTGGTGTTAGTTTATTTAGAAAAGCGATCCTGTCAGCTTTTCTATTATTGTGTTCACATGGCAAGAAAAACGACACCGCTATGCTAGGTAAGTTTCTACGTAAGGTGCTCGGTATTTCACTTAGGCTACGTAAGTCTCTACGTAAGGTGCTCGGTATTAGGTCTACCAACGGGTGGTAGCCGCGTGCTGTGCACGTGCACGGCAGACATTGTGTTGCAGTCCGTGTTGGGATGTGCATGCGCGAGGAACTTCCTCCTTTGGAACTGCTTCTTGTATGAGCTGTTTCGGATATTTCGTCTCCTGGCCTGGCTTATTTCTTTTCGGCGCTGCTGAGACCTCCTTTTCGCGGAATATTACTCAATGACAGGTGAGTTGACCAGTTCCCTTTGATTCATTTGCTTGTGTTGACTCTTTCATTTACGGAAAGTGTGCTGATTTTGGGCGGAATGCAATAAATAATGGAAAAGCTGACAGGATCTCTTTTCTAAATTTAGCTTTTCCGCTGCCGAGGCCTCCTTTTACGGAATACTCGATGACCGGTGATCTCTGAGTTGACCGGTTTCCTTCGATTCATTTGCTTATGCTCACCCTTTCATTTACGGAAACGTGTGCTGATTTTATTCGGATTTAGATCCATTTTTATCTTCTTATTATTATTATTAACTTTTATTTTACTAGGGTGTTTCCCACAGACCTATGGTCTTGCCCTTGTCTACAGTGTGCGAAGAACGCCAGTTCACCTTCTTGGCGGTAAGGCTTATGTTAGATGTGTTGTCGAAATACTCACATTAATAATATTTATTATTGTACATGTACATAATCATTGGTACGTTACAAGTAAGGCATTGGTCAGTGGCATACTATCGTTGGCAGTTCCCAATCTGGAAAGGTTCAAGGACCCATTGACCGAGTTTGCAAAATAAATTCGCATATCAGGGAAAATCTCCATTGTGGAGAGGTTCAGTAAACTTGTTTGCTTCATCCGAAACAAGCCAATGGGTGCAGTCTCGTCTCGTGAAGATCTCGTACTTGTAAGATTGGATTTGTTTACTCGAGTCTGGGCTGTTTGATTTATTATTTGTGAGTACCGCCGAGATTGCACTGCCCAAAATAAAGTTTCGTGCCGCCAAAGCAAGAATTACGATCTGCAATCTGTTTGTAGTAGAGAGGTTCCGGGGTACGATTTTCCGTGCCAAAATCCGTATGGGCGCTACGGATTTTTTCCAGGCGTGCTCCATACGATTTTTCGGCACGAGAATCCGTGTGGACTGGCTTTCATACGAACCATGCTTCGTATGGAGATTTTGCGTCATCGGGTGCAGAAAGATTTTTCGCGTACAAATTTGGTACGAGAAACATCGATTTTTCGCGGGAAGTTTTGATTTCGGTACAAATTTTCAAAATAAAAAGGCATAGCGCGGGAACGTGACGTGTTTGCGATCGTAACCTAGGCAATGACGGCAAACACATAAGTTCCGTACCCCGGAACTTTTCACTGCTCGAAAACGACTATAAAAAATCCGTAGAGCCTCCACGGATTTTGGCACGAAAAATCGTACTCCGGAACCTCCCTAGTACCTGCAAGAATGTTCTGTACATATATCGTACTTTCTCTGTTGCTGTTTCAGTTGCCGTCATGTTGCTAAAGAAACGTTCAGTAGAGAGGTTCTGCAAAACGAAAATTCGAACGAAGTTTCGCGACAGTCCTTGCGAAAGTGTACGAATTTTTGCATAAACTTTGCGTTCTGCACATTTTCGTAGTTTGCGCGGGCCAAGTGCACGTACGCCATGACCCGATCTCACGAAAGTGTGTAGACCCGGGTGCTCGAATCAGAAACGATTTGACAGGTGTGAAAATTCTCATCTGTTACTCTGAATAATGTCAGAATATACTTTTGGAGAGGCGATGGAACAAGGAAGAGAGTCTGGCTTGACCCACCCAGCAGGAATTCAGAACCTGGGTGCGCTACAACACAAGCTACAGGACGCAGTAAAATTGTCGTATTTCTTTCGGATTTTTTATTTGAAAATTGGGTGCTCGAATCAGAAACAGCGAACTCGTCAGATCGTCTCCGATTCAAGCACACGGGTCTACCATCGTCTACGCTTGGTGTGGCAGTTGAGGGCAGGGAGTAGTAACTTACTACTTCATTTTTGAGAGCAAGATGGTCAGTGGAGCCGCAGATTCAGCAGGTCTTTGGCAGCACCGTGCAGGAGACCCATATCCTCGAATCAAGGACCCAGCAAAAAGTGGGTCGCGAGTATTTCAAAAAGCGTTTACCGGGCAGCGCTGAAATTTGGCATACCGTTAGCGGGCCGTATGTTGATGGTATTTGTGAAAACTAAACGAAATCGGAACAAGTTTAGGTACAATTTCAGGGTGTTTCTGTTTTGGTACCCTGTGTCTCATTCGAGCACCCGGGTCTACGACAGTTCCTTTCGCGTTCCCTGCAAGTTTCGCGTCCAAAGTTGCGAAACTTCGTGCGAAGTTTCGCATTTCTGAAGTTCATGACATCGAACGAAAGTTTGTACGCATTTTCGTTTTTTGCAGAATCTCTCTAGTGACTCATTTGTTTCAAACGAGACTAGTCAATGAGTTGTTGTGGCTTAGAATCTTTCGCTGTAGAAGAAATCCATTCGTACATGTATGTCTATTGGAGAAATAATTGTATTCACTGGTTATAAAATTGGTTAAGACAAACTCACAGAATAAATACCATCGGTCCCTTGGTGTTCGTCCTAAAGAGGTTTGACTGGATATCATTCATACTCACCAAAAGATGTGTAAGATTTTATTATTATGGAGTGCCTTGTTTATCTCTCAGTACCTCCAACCATAGCCTTGCCCCTTTTATCCTCAGGATCAGTGTAGTTGTTGGAACGAGGTGTCGGACTCCGCAATGTATTTGTTTACATTTTAATACATGTTTATTGTTCCTCCTTTGCTGTGTTGTTTTAGAAAATCGTGGACTAACAGTTTGAAGTCATTGAACTACTTCCAAAAGTTGTATCGACATCAACAGGATTACGATTTCAGTGCAATATGATGCAGGATGACCTTATCACGATAACCCATGATTATAAACCATTATAAACACAGAATCAACAAAAACATCTGCGACACGCACCTAGTACCTGGTTACATTTCTCAAATAAATCTGAAATATCTGAAAGGCAAGACAATTTTATGACAGAGTCATGAAATTCTGCCACAGCAACATGCACAGAATGACCTCCGTATAATAATAATAAAAAAGTATCACCACGGTCCACCACTACTCACATGTTTCCTCGCAGAAGAACATAATTACATGTATGTACACTAGTCTAGTGCCATTTTCTACAAGAAAAGGCTTGCACATCAATGCGTATAATACGGTATTGATATGATGTGAAGGCCATCATTTACATATTGATATAGCCAAGAGTCCATAAACAAGAGTATGCAACTGTGATCTCTTTTCTATGGGCCAGATGCGCGGCGCGCTGCCTTCATTACATCATTCAGCTGCAGTCCGCGCACTGCGGAAAATCAAACACCGCACTTTTCCTCTGGTTTGAAATGAACTTTCGTACGGAACTGGAGTTCACGCGCCAGAATTTAGAGATCGCGTAGGTTTATTATTATTATTTTGCTTGTTCGCGTTGGCATCAACCTGCATAAAGCAGGTATATAGCCTTCGCTTAAGCTGCCATAAAAAAGAAAGCTCATCCTAAGCGAGAGGGCTAGAGGGAAATATAACGATAACGAGATACAGAATACAAAGAAATCCAATGAGTTCAACGTACAATTCAAAACAAGAAAGAAAGGAAAGAAAAACAGAGCCGAATCTACCGATTGATCCATCAATCGACAAAGGGGACTAATCCGTTAGTGTTGCAAAGTAGAAGCTGATTATAGTTGCAGATCTCCAGGCCAGGGCCAGCATATTGCCGATTCTGGATAGGTCTCCGCAGCATTTGATGTGGTAATTATCATAATGTTTGATAAAATTGTTAGAGTATCTAGTATCTAGAGTACCGAGTATCTAGTATCTAGAGTACCGAGTATCTAGTATCTAGAGTACCGAGTATCTAGTATCTAGAGTACCGAGTATCTAGTATCTAGAGTATCTAGTGTAATTGTATCCGTTATTAGCGTAGGTACTGGAACGAATCGAGCAAAAACAGTTGGGCTCGTATGAGAAATTGGGAGTTTGAATGCATGCTTTCAGAGCGTGATGAAGGCAAGTTACGTAATGAAGGCAGCGCGCCGCGCACTGACCCATAACCTCAGTTGCATACTCTTGTTTATGCACTCTTGATATAGCATATAGGGCATTCCATTGATTGGTGACAGAAAAAAACAAAAGAAATTATAGCAATAAAAACTGCTTTATGGCAGTTTTCTAAAAAAGGTTATTGTGTTCTAGTCCATGGACCCCGTCTAAAAAGTAAGAAATTAACGAAATGTGATAGCCGAAAATTAAAATTTCACACAAAACCTCACAATAATCACACACAGAATGAAAGGCTACATGTAGAAGACCTTTTCCCCTCGTGATCCTCTTTCCTATGCATGCATGACTGCATGTTGCCAATTGTTGGTGCAGTACAAGTTTAGTGTGGAAAGCAGCATTTCAAGTGTTGTGATTATTGTGAGGTTTTGTGTGAAATTTTAATTTTCGGCTATCACATTTCGTTAATTTCTTACTTTTTAGACGGGGTCCATGGGCTAGAACACAATAACCTTTTTTAGAAAACTGCCATAAAGCAGTTTTTATTGCTATAATTAGTATGCTGCGTGCACGCGTAGAGGTGATACATTTATTGTTCCTGTGTGGACCAGTCTAATCATAATAATATTATTATTCCTGGCTGTTCTTTCATGCTATTCAAGATGCATGTAGTAGTAGTAGTAGTGCATCGTGTTGTGTTGTTATGCATGTCGCATGTGCCGTTTCCCGCGCGCGCGCGTGAAACCGTGAAACGGACTTCGCGGCTTGTAGTTTCTGTGCATAATTAGTTGAGTCGGTGTCTTGTTGTTTTTGGACTGGAGTCTGGAGACTACAGTCGTGTTCTTTCGTTGTTTCAGTCAGTTACAGCTTGCAGTTATTCCTCTCGTGTAGTTCAGTTGCTTTACTAGTGTCTCATCCTGAAGTAAATATTATTCGTTATTATCTCTGTGAGTCAGATCCCTCTCTCGTCTAATACATGTTATTTTTTGATTTTGGCAAGCAACCATAATGCGAAGCCTCTTTTACGGGCAAAAGAAACACAATGGATGAAAATGCAATACACATTTAATGCAAACCCAGAAAACCAGAAAAGGAAAAAAATGTAACCCAAAAGAAAAGGAGAAAAGTGTGTGATTAATTAACACTGTGTGTAATGTACTTGCACATGTAGTACCACTCCATGTACAATGTACATGTACACGAATATGCAGAATTTGAACCGCAGTATGACTGTTACAGGTACATGTACTTCGAAGTACATGTATAGCCATTGGCGGACTATGCTCGGTCAATCGTCAAATTATGCTTTTGATTATGCCACAATTATGCCAACAGATATGCTGAATTATGCTCCGTTCCACTATGTATTCACGCTGTACATAGAGGATTGAGAAACCACGCATACACACACGCGGCCCCAGGGCTTTCTTACAAAGCTGTATTATGCCCTCAGCATATTTGTTGTCTAAACCGAAAGATTATGCCGACCTTACACGTTGGAATCCGTATATTATGTCGGAGCATAATTTTTGACAAAGCTGTATTATGCCCTAAGCATCATTTTTGTCTAAACCGAAAGATTATGCCGACCTTACACGTTGGAATCCGTATGTTATGCCGGAGCATAGTTTTTTTACGAAATCCCAAGATTATGCCAAATATTTTGCCGGCATAATCCGCCAAGGGCTATACATGTACACTCATGATATACATGTAATCCAAAACTGGTAAACCAGTATTAGATAAACCTTGTTGTAGTTCACGCAATTGTTAGATTGACAGCATGAAACAAGGTGGAGGACACTGTGTTCGAAAACAGTGACCTTACTACAACCTTCCGCGGTTGTCATGGTTATGACAAAAAACTGTTTACAGTTGACGAGCTGAGAGAAGGATGCCATGGGCAGAAGTTGAAAAGAAAAAGAAAAATAAGTTTTATACAAGTTAAAAAAGAGCGAAGACAACAAGACGACATCAGGAGTAGTCTCCTAACCCCCTAGCATAACGAGGGTCAGAGCCGGGTGCGATACCCATATGGTTCAAATGGTCCGCAGGGACCGGAGCTCTGCCAACCGCGGAAGGTGGTAGTAAGGTCACCGTTTTCGAACACAGTGTCCTCCTCCTTGTGTCATGCTGTCAATCTAACAATTATGTACACTCATGTACATGTGCAGTCATGTAATTGGTCATGAATGCCATGTGAACAGTCCCTTGCGTGTGTGTGTGTCTCTGAGTCTGTTCATGTACATGTATGTGTGGACTGTGCATTGGTCACCAAGTTCTCCACAGCAATTCCACGTGGTCGATCCCAGGACGCTCTGTGGTTCCACACTCTGTTTACATCACCGATACGGCACCTAGCAACCACCAGCCGATGGTCACTACATGTATGTAGCAGCGTCGCTGGGTGTGACCTTGCATCCCTGAGCATAGACTTCTGCTGGAACTTACACAATGATAATTGTAATCAATTATTTTGAGATTCCTAGACTCACTGTTTTCTTCACTCCCATAATCCAGGATAACTAATCTTGTTCTTAATCTTTTCTCCCTTTCCATCGTCATCATAACATTGGGCATGATTGCCCGTATGACTTGCGATATAAATAAAAGCAATACGCACATACATTTGTTTGAAGATAGGAAGAATGTTTCCAGATACATACCACATCTCGTCGGTGTCCAGTCCATGTCGCAAAGTGCCTGGCCGAGTGTTGAAACGCAGTATTTGCGGCATACAGCTGGTAGATCTACAGTTGATAGAATGACGTCAGCTCATCACTGGAATCGCTTGCCACGACCATAACGACCAGTACAGCCGTAACTGCCACATGGTGCTTCATTGCTAAGCCTTGCATTGAAGTCACCTGTCACGAACAACAAGGCAAATTATGGTGTAAAAAAGGAGGACTAAATGTTACGAGTTATGACTAACTGTCCGCCAACGTAACCAGATCTTATACAGTCAGCGAGTGCGACAAAATGGCACAAAACTGACAAGGAGTACTGAGACATTCGGTGACCTGACACCTAGCTCCAACAATTCTCCTTAGTCAGAACTCGTAACATGTTGTCCTCCTTTTTCACCATAATTTAATTGGCTCACCGTCCGAGTTAAATTAAACAAGGCAAATGGTCGCACAGCGGAAACAGCGTCGCTCAGGGTCTTGTAGAACGAATCCAGGTAGTCCGCGTCCTTTGCGACTAGGGTAAACGTAGGAGCATAGACGTTGGTGATACTAATGAGATGCCCACTGCCGCTCCGAGCTCCTTTTTCCGACAGAACAATTATTTGCAAAACGGCGACTCTATCCGACATGCTCCAGTATCGAAAAACTCTCTTAACGAGGTGCTGGGATATAGCGAACCCTAGGCCGTAGTGCCGAGATTCCGACGGCGGTAGAATTCATCTGAAGTCACTTAGACAGAGGTCTCCTGTGGCTGGTGACTTCGTTTCTTGAAGACAGCATACGTCTACTGACTATCTTTTTCAAGTCGGCGGCGAGCTGCTGATCTTTACTCGACGACGGCAGGCCTCGAACATTGAATGTTCCGACTGAAATGAGACGGCTATTAGTGACCATAATGATAAAGACTAATACGGGAAAGAGCAAAGGCATTCGGGTGATTAGACTAGCTTAGCTCACTAGGAGTGGGAGGTAAGAGGAGAGGGTCACTTCCCCAACCGAACAACCGAGGGGATGGAGTTCTTATACCTATTCCCAAGCCAGGCAAGCCACCAGGCCCACCGGCACACCTCCGTCCGATCGCAACACTCCGTAAGATGTTGTCGCTGGTTGTGCTAGGGAGAATTCGCGATGATGTTGAGAATTTCCTCTCACCAGGTTAAAAAAAATTATTTAAGTGGCTTCCTACAGCGCAGGAGCACAGCAGACATTGTATGGGGTTACAGGTGGACGAGTGCAGCGTGTCAACACCATACTACTTGTAAGTGGAATATCAGCATTCCAGGAATAGACATGTGAAAGGCATTTGACACGGTGGATCAGGACAGGCTGATGCGAGTGCTGCAGGTAATCGTTGGAGAGGATGAGCTACGGCTTATATACCTGCAACTGGCGGACATATCCCTGTGTACACGCATGCCCGGTGCAAGGCATACGCCATTCAAGACCAACATCGGAACGCCGCAAGGTTACCAGGTCACCAGTCCTCTTCACACTGTAGATCTACGTCGAGGCAGCCCTGAGGCTGAGGAACGAAGAGCTACGAGAGAAGCTTCCTGCCAGACCAGCAGATGACATCAGATTCTCTATTCCCACAGATACCGAGTATGCGGATGATATCGACTTTCTGAGTGCGTCCATGCAGCATCTATCGTTATAGGATTGTCTGCCAGTCATCACAGACACCCTCAAGTACTGGTGCCTCAACGTCAATGTATCAAAAACCGTCCTTACGACCATTGACCGCCAGACAGACCGTACCTCTGAACAATGGAGAAACACAAAAAAAGCTGGGATCCCTGCTAGGAACCAATGAAGACATCCGAAAACGACAAAGCCTTGCAACAGCAGTCCTGAAGAAACTCTGGGTGCTATGGGTCAGACCCAATCTTGTCAGAGAAGCTCTCCATATACGCATACTAGTATACAACATTATGATCCTTGCCCTCCTATGCTACAGTGCTGGTGCATGGAAGATGACAGACTCAGTAGCTGCCACGCTTTCCACTGGAAGCAACTGAGAAGTGTTGTTGGAATCCATTGGCCTCAAGTCATCTCAAACGCTGACCTGTACGCGAGGTGCAACACCGAACGGGTATCCATCTCAATCGCAAAAGCAAGATGGGGATATTCGGCCATGTCCTGCGGTTGGACGGAGACGTCCCAGCGCATGCAGCAATGCAGGCCTACTTTAGTGTGTGGGACCTGACGACCGGCTACAGAGGCCGACCAAGAACAGAACTGCCAACCGTCCTACACAATGATCTGACGAGTATCGGAAGGTCGCTCAACAACCGTACAGACCTCTGCAGAGTCCCCGATGTTCTCTTGCTGTTGTTGTTGTTGTTCTCTTCCGTTCTATGTGGGCATGTGCGCTTTCATAAAAAAACTTTGAAAATACTACTACAGTACAGTAGTAGTATTTGAACAGGCAGCGAGGTGACAAATGTTTAAGGTAAAAAAAACCTTCATGAAATGATGCTTCAGCTGATTCTGTTTATTGCCATCCTTATACCAGTGTAGTATACCGTATTAGTCTAGATGAACCTTGTTTTGTTGAACAACATGCTCAATCGGCGGACAGAACTGGTTCATTCTTTGTGGACTCATCAGCGCAGCACAGAAAGTGAGGCCGAACCTGATAGCAATGAAAAATAAATTTCCAAAGCCAGATTTAAAGCAGGCACGAAAGTACCTTGCCAGAGTGCTCAAGCTGACAAGTCAGTGAACTCTATATAACGCAAACAGCAAAGGCACTACCCCACATGAGAGTAGGGGTGTGCGGATAATGCTCGAAAAGGTGGCAGATTCTGCTCGAAAAGTAGTGAAATTGGCAGAACCATACAAAACCTTATGGCGGGCAATTCCTCGAATTCTGCTCCATTTCTTGATCCACATATCAAACATGCATGAAACTTACCAGAAAAAGTACCGAATTCTGCCAATTTTTCTGCCGGCATTATCCGCATATACTTAAATGAGAGTGCTCAACTGCTACAAGAGCAGAAGTGAAATATTATGTACTAGCATGGGTTTGATGTCATCGTCGAGTTTCATCCCTTGGTTTTCTTCTTTCTTTCCTTGTCGTATTGTTTGAATAGATCCGTTTTGACCAGTATGGGTGACACACAATTCCCTTTGCCTGTAACTGGCCATACACGAGACTCTCAGCATCTTTGCTTGAGAAAGGGTTCATTCACAAGTTCACTACACCAATTGGGCCAATCGCGTGAAACCATGAAGTAAGGGTCAAAGCAAAAGACAACCCAAATTTGGAAATAAATAGAACACTCAATTGAAATGTAAGATTGAAAACAAAAGCTTCACAAGAAATCGTTACCTAACAAGATTGCCTACTGGCCTGCAAAGGCGAAGTCACGCCTCTGTCCGTGTCAGCACAGCCGGCGGAAATATGCTGCAAAGGGGCTTCCGACCTTGCGGCGAATGTAAGAGGCCCTGCAGCCCCAAAAGCACGTGACTGCCCATCACAGCCGGCAAAACGAAACCCGGGTTCGTAACTCACCCATCACGGAATAATAATACCAAGTCTTTGTTTTTGTCTGCAACCAAAGGAGCTAGCGACTTCAGAAATATAGTGGTTTCCTTGCCCGTCACACCCGAGGTCGAAAACACCTGCGGGCAGCGGGGTGAATGATGCTCAATCCACCTGGCTGACTCTGGCACCATACGCCGCCTTCTTCATTCTCTCCTGTGTTCTCAGGTGGCTAAGGATTTCGGGACGAGACAGCAAGGACGGCCCAAGGTCAGCGACCCTTACATAAAACAGGCGTCTTGCTGCCGAAACCACGAGCCCTTATGTCCAGGCGTGCCTCTGGCTGACGATTAGCCGAAGAGGCAGAGATGTCCGCAGCGGCACCGTGTTTCTGACACTAGTAGTGATAATAGTGATATGATATGATAATTGGAAACTTTGATATCGCATGCTTTAAGTAAAAGTAAATTATCGTGTCCGTTCCCGAAGGGAACTCACGACGGCCGCTAACACCCGGTAAACCCTAGCGGGAGATGCAGCGCCTAAATGCTTTACAGCCCTCTTAATCTATACAGGGGGATTGGGGGGGGGGGGGGGGGGCATTAGAAAATTACTGCTGTACGGGCGTGACGTGGCTAAAATTGAAATATCTCAAGAACGCTTTGTCGTAGAGACGTCGGACCAAGAGACCCAAGACCATTCGACTCGAATTCCGCGCAAGTAATAGAGGCCACGCCATGGCGCCAATATGTACCATAATTGAATAACTAGTGAAGACCTGAGGATAATTATCTCTTCACATTGGAATTGGTTTATCACGTGCTTTGCGCGTGCACTGGTGTCTCCCACTTTAAAAACTACATGTACATGTACATGTACACTGCTGGTAACTGAAATCCGACCCCTGAGTGGTGCGCTCACATCGCAAAGACCCAACACGGGATTGTAAAACTACGAAATACAGACCACTGGAATGTGAACGCACCGCTCAGAGGTCGGATTTTTAAAATTTGCCAGCACTGTGCTTCTGTAGATCTACACACAAAGCGGAACGAATCGCACTTGATCGTCGCGCGCAGACCCACCCGGTTTTCAGGAGGTGCTAGGTGGTAGAGTCTACGTTTTGACCAGAGTGCTGCTGCTACCGTCGCAGATCTGTGCGCTCAAAACACATAGAGTCTACGAGCCCAGTTAGTTCAGGGTCGTTTGTTCAACTGGTGCAACAAAGACGATGGAGGCTATACAGTTGTTCCTGCTGACCTGTGTCCCACTGTTGCTGTTAGCATGGCTGATATCTCGGAAAGAAACGTCTTCAGGCAAACCTACTTCCGAAAGTCGAGGGAAGACTCCCAAAATACTGAAAACATGGTACAGTTGGTGGACGGGTCATGTCGGATACATCATCAAGAATAAGAATCGTGGCGTTGAGCAGTTTCGATTCAACCTGCACGACCTAGCTCGAGAAGCTCCGGAGCCGGTAATGGCGATTTATGCTCTCGGTCCCAGATGGCTGACCAAACCCGTGTACAGTATCAACGATCCGCAGTTGATCGCCACTGCCACGACGTCCAGCAAAACGGCCAGGTTCGCTAGCCTGCAAGCCGCCTCTACCAGCGTCCTCGGTAGAAAATCCCTGACGGCCTTGCGCGGCGAGGAGCTGAAGCGCCATCGCAAACTCCTCACAGCAAGCATCCTGTCCCGCAAGGCACTCTCCAGGTTCGTGAACATCATGGGTGACGTGACAAAGACCTACTTTGGAACGCTACCCAACCCTGGAAGAAGCGATGATAGCCCGACGTGCTTTGATCTTGAGCTCATTACGAGCAACGATATAGGCGCGATGGTGGTGGACGCCTTCGCCAATTTCGGCTTCGGCGCCAATGTATCCCTTGCCGCAACTGACCCGACGGACATTGAGCGTCGCCAACGGATTCACAGCAGCATCGACTTCCTCTTTACGGTGTTCTCCGAGCGAATAGCCAAAGTGGGACCATTCGACTTTCTGGCGTATCTTGACGTCCGCAGGAACTACAAGCTGCGCTGTACGCAGGATTACCTGCGCAACGAGATAATCCTGCCCGCCATACGACATCGCAGAGCGGAGACGTGCGAAGGTGGTGACGTGCCGGCGGACGCGCTCGACATGATGCTGGAGATTACGGAGGACGGCACGCAGGCGTTCACCGAGGAGGAGATCTGCGACGAGGCGATACTCATGCTGTCGGCGGGCCACGAGACCACAGCGTATTCCATCATGTGGGCGCTGTATCAACTAGGTAGGTACTCGAAGTAGACAACTGAAATCCGACCACTGAGCGGTGCGCTCACATCGCAAAGACCCAACACAGGATTGTAAGACTACGAAATAGAGACCGCTAGAGTGTGAACCCCGCTCAGGGGTCGGATTTCAGTTGCCAGCATTGCAGTAATACTAATAGACTACATTACTCCCAGTAGATCTACTCGTGCTGTAAACCTCCTGCATTGTATGGAGCTACAATGCTCCTTATCGTACATTGTAAGACAAAGAGTTTCAGTGCGTTTGACACTCCAGATGTGTGAAGAAATATTTGAATCAGTTCCTACAGATCTCACACATGAGTAGAATGTGTCCTGCGAGATTTGTTTGCTATATTTAGTAATTAGAGGTTTGTCCAGAAATTCGGAGAACCATTGTAGCCTTGTCATCTCTTCCCTACACCTACAACTCGCAGCACACGAAGTCCTCGGCTACACCACTCGTGGCGATTTTCCTAATTTTTACCCAGCAGGACCTCATCAGGGATGTACATGTACATGTATATGTAGAGTCGTTGAACAAACACATTACGTATATTTGCCTAATTATAGGATATCGATAACGTTTAACACAAGAAGGAAAAGGAGTGAGAACAAAGATGAAGCAGAAAGGCTCCAGACTGTTCAAAAGGGTGCTCAGCTCGGGTGCTTTTAGCAGAAGAAGAGGCTGAAGACTGCATTGTGACTCCGAGTTTCACGAACGAGGCGAGGGACAACACAACATTCATCCTCCTCTTGGTGTAAAGATACCGATAGTAAGACAGGTATGCTAGGAGTGAAGCAGATAGTGGTGGGCAGGAAGAGTAGCTGGTGTTGCAATTTAAACCTTTGTTTACTTTTCTTTTTAAACTTTTAAAACCAGTATGACCACTATTGTATTCACTTCGTCTTGTGGGGCACTGGTCAGCAGGGTCAGTACTGAAAAGCAGCATTTTGCCACTTTGCCCGAAGGGACTGCACGAATCCGTATTGTACTGCATTTGTCCTGGTGTCAGCCTGAAACCTATTCCACAGCGCTTGATGCTTGGTGTGTGTGTGTGTGTGTGTACATGTATGTGTGTATGTGTGTGTGTGTGTGTGTGTGTGTGTGTGTGTGTGCGTGTGTGTAAAAAGTACAGTTCGCAGCGACACATCTGTGATACCACAGGCTTACGATTGTCTAGTATGGTGATGACAAAAACTGATCATTCCGTGGCCCTTTCTTTCATCTTGTTGAAACATCTGTTTTGGCTGATTCCACAGGACACACGGTACTATTCTGTGCCTGTCCTTAAAATGCTGATCAAATCAAAGAGTGCTTCTCTTGTACTGCATTCATGAAGGGTATGAAGTTAGTTATGAACAGCCTTGTGCCTACTGTGCACCTGTCAAGCACACGTTTATGCCAGAGGGCCTGGTTATAGTTGCTGCTGTTGCGGCACTGTGCTGCATCACAAACGGACAGCCATGGGTACATATGTATGCCTTTCCATGTGTATGTGTGTCCGTGGTTGGTTTCAGTCCGTGGTTGGTTTCAGTCCGTGGTTGGTTTCAGTCCGTGGTTGGTTTCAGTCCGTGGTTGGTTTCACCCTCACTTCCTTGTATTGGCTATTTTCATTATGTGCCATGAAGTGCAGACAGTAAATAAATAAAGAAATGTGCCTCTATGAACAAAAACTTTAAAAGGGGAACAGGAATTCAAAGGATCGGTCGGGGTAAGTGAACTGCCTGAACATAGGAAAGAATAACCCCACCCAGACTAGAACCTGAGACCTCGCTTGTCATGAGCAATGATTTAAACCGTTGAGCTACATGTATGGGACCAGGCCGGCCTTGGAAGGAAAAAGGAAGAGTGTAATTCTTGACTTGCGGGGAATTTTATGATATGGAGTATGATGATGGATTTACGAAAAGACTGAAAAGAGCCGAAAGACACCTCAAGCATTTCGAGTCTGGCCTCACATTAAGCCTTAGTGGATAATGCTCTAAGAAATGGCAGATGATGGCCGAACGGCAGTGCAATAATTGGCGTAACCATACAAAGCATATGGCGAGCAGTGTCTGAGATTCTGCTCCTCGTCTTCTTCATCCTTGCACCGAATATACAATGTAAATGTCTACTGAAGTATGTACATGAAACGTGACAGAAAAAGTATCAAATTCTGCTGATTGTGTGACGAATTTGAGAGTTTTTCCATCAAGGGCTACGCCACGCTAGCAATGATTGGCTGTTGTCATCTCCTGTCACTTCAACTCACTCTACTTTGTGAAGTCGTTAGCATCTGTCCACTCAACACTATGAATGCAATCCTGATTGGCTTAGCGTGTATTTAAGTGGCCCGTGGCTCATGGAGTCACAGGGACTGACAAGGCAGTGACGGATACTGCCAATCTACGCCAAATACAACATGTTCAAAAAGCCCACTTAAGCTGTGCTTCAATCCATATGGACTGATATCTTCTGCATGCCAGAACATTTTGCCGTTCTTCGCCCTGTTGCAAACGAAGAGCTGTGTCCCTATTATTAATGCATGAATGACACTCTCAAGTCAACACTCTCAGCATAATTTTTAATATAGTCAACTTTGCAAAATAATGCGAAAAGTGTCATTGTAACGCTAGAACTGTGTAGTGAGACAAACAATCATCATGTGCACCTACGAAAACAATCTTAACGCAACTACATGTTTCTTCTGCTTACAAAGATCAGGCTTATGCAAACGAATACAAACGGCCTCAAGTACTTTCAACGAACTAGCATACTGTGCACGACAAAAAAAACAGAAAAACTAAAATCATCACACACCTGGTAGACACTGAGGGTGACACAACAAATGAAGAAAAATGGCAGACTTCTTAAGATCACAGTCACCATCCGATTCCGCGTCTCCAACAACCGCAATCTCGTCCTCCGTCTCATCTTCCAACTCGTCCTCAGTGTCGTCCTCCGTGTCATTCTCCTGATCAGGTATGCTAGTCAGTTGAAAGTACCTGACCGCGGCTGTTTGTATTCGTTTGCATAAGCCTGATCTTTGTAAGCAGAAGAAATATGTAGTTGCGTTAAGATTGTTTTCGTAGGTGCACATCATGATTGTTTGTCTCACTACACAGTTCTAGCATTACAATTATTAGTTTCTCACCCGCCGTTGCAAAAAGTATCATTAGTCATGAGGTGAGGTTTAAAGGGGAAGTTAAGGCAAAAATTAAAATTTCACCAGTTGTAGTCTTCGGGGTGCTGAGTCGAATGGTCCTGGTCCGAGGAAGCTGAGACGCTCCCTTCCTACTTGAATCCCAATCGAACTCGCGCACTTCCACCGAAACTGGGTGACTGCGCCCTACGAGATGGGGATTTGTATGCAAAATGTCACTAAAAGCGCCATTTCGTTCTTATAAAAGCACGGATGACCGCGATTGGCCCATATGTTGTAGTCTTTTGGACGCTGAGTCGACTGGTTTTGGTCCGAAAAGGCTGCGATGCAGCGTTCCGCCTTTATTCCCAATCGAACATGGTTGAACAAGCGGTCACGTGCTCCTGCGTACGCCAGTCACCTGGTCACCGTGCCTGCAGGGTACAACTTACTAGCCTGTTTGACCTTTTTTGGGTGCAGTCCTGTCACTCGAGTTGAACTCGAGTTGAACCTTGGTGTGAAAGTTGTCACCTGCTGGCGTGGTGACCAGGTGATTTGGGCACCCAGGAGCACGTGACCACTTGTTCAACCATGTTCGATTGGGAATAAAGGAGGAACGCTGCATCGCAGCCTTTTCGGACCAAAACCAGTCGACTCAGCGTCCAAAAGACTACAACATATGGGCCAATCGCGGTCATCCGTGCTTTTATAAGAACGAAATGGCGCTTTTAGTGACATTTTGCATACAAATCCCCATCTCGTAGGGCGCAGTCACCCAGTTCCGGTGGAAGTGCGCGAGTTCGATTGGGATTCAAGTAGGAAGGGAGCGTCTCAGCTTCCTCGGACCAAGACCATTCGACTCAGCACCCCGAAGACTACAACTGGTGAAATTTTAATTTTTGCCTTAACTTCCCCTTTAAAGTATGCAGTTAAATGATCAGCAGATCTGAAGATTGTGTAAGCAGTTTTTTTAGGCGCCGACCATGATAGCCATTGCTTGAAACGTTGTGGCTTCAAAGGACATTCTCCACTTGGCTCCCCCTGTTACATAGGGGTTCAACTTCGGTAGGGATTGGCAGCTTCGGTAGGGATTGGCAGCTTCAGTAGGTTCTGATCCAGCAGGGATGTGACAGTACAGGGAGAGTGCGGTGGAACGAGCTTAGAACAAAGTCTAATCTTGAATTGTTCAATAAAATACATTGAAAGGTGGCAGTCTGGGTTCGCGGCCCGACCGCATGAACACAGCCGTAACTTCCATAATAATTGATGAATTTTGCTCAAATCTTGACCACATACCCAGTGTATTTCACTAAGTCCAATGAAGTATAAATCAAGCTCACACATGGGAATCCGCAGACACAATAGTCAAATCTGCGATTATGCCGTACCACCAATACCTTAGACGCAATATGCAAACGCAGAAAGAAGCTGGGTAGAAACTGAGTGCTCCACAGGATTTCCTTCACATATACCTAGGTGCTAAGTGGAGCGGAATTTTGAAATCATATTCAGAACAAAGTACTCAAGCTGTCAAACAAAAATCATGCAATCGCGCAAAATTTAGGTCCTCGATCAGTAGCACTTTACTCAAAGCTACTAGACAAATATAAAAATCCATGACACTTAGCACCTTGATAAATGCTCACAGTTTCCAAAAATGTATGGTTTATGGGGTCTGTGACTTACAGGTTCTTCGCTACGCTGTCTAAGAGGTACGGGACTCAGTGGAAAATGGAGAAAAAAAGTGCTCTGTGCAAGTACAGATGGAGGTATGTCTGTCCAACTAGAACTTACTAGAACTTAGTCGAAGCCACCAGCTTCATATGTCAAACCTTCTTCCTCTTGCTGCTCATCCTGGATGCCTTTCCTGATCCTCCTTCGCTTCTTTCGTGACCTCTTCCCTTCTTCTGACTTCTTTCTGGCAGCATGTGCCTGTCTCTCACGGTCTAGCAGCTTGATGAGACGTGTCGTATGGTGTCCAGTAGGGAGGCCCATCTCGTCCAGAACGCGTTTCACTGCCACACCTCCATCATTGAACCAGGCCACGGCCAGGTAGACGCACATCTGGACAGTGGGAGCGGATGCAAAGCCTGTCTTTGGACACAACTGCCACACGAGTCCATTGAACGCTTCGTTGCGATTCTGCGTAGCACCCTTCTGGCAGCGCTCGAGCAAACTCCGGTCGGACAACCGAATGTAGACCGGCTTCAGTTCCTTCCATACTGCCTCTGGCAGGATATTGTGGTGGGCGTAGACATCACCACCTGCCTGTTGCTGCTGCCATCTACACCAGCTGTTAATTCCAGGCGGACAATACTGGTGCTGAGGTTTACTGTCGCTGGATGCACGATGCATGAGGGATGCCCATATGGCCCTGGCCATGGCTTGCAAGTCTCCGCTGTTGTTCCGCACAGCCATGCCATAGTAGGCTTGCAGCTTGTCGATCATGGCATCCGTGAGGCGACCACGTCCGCCTATAGTGCGCCCATCAGCAAGCTTCTTGCCCGCAAGGTTTTTCTTCAGCTTTCTTAGGCTGGTACCGATGCGTTTTTGAACGTGGCCGACACATTCCTCCTTGACTACAGGCACCTCGGGCCCATACGGACAAGCGTCACGCACAGCCTTAAAACTCTTGGTATCTCCATCACCAATGTAGGTGGTGTACCTCAGCTTGCGGCTCTCAAAGGACCTGGCCCACAGAGTCTTGGCGGCTGCACTCTCCATGGCAGGAGCTGATACAGTGGTGTTGACTGAGCAATCGTGTTCGGCAATCTGTCGATCATAGTCATCTTTGGTTAGCTCTCCCTTCTCTTTTCTAGACGCCAAGTGCGTGCACTTGTGGCAAAACTTTGAAAGCACTTCGCAGTCCACCACTTTGCCGACATCATATGCAATTATAGTGAAGGCTCCGAAGAGCGATGCGAATCCTCGGCGCATCCAGGTACCGTCATAGGAAGCAGCGATATCGCTACCCCCATCTGCTGCGGACACTGCTTTCTCAGCTGCCTCAGTCATGCTACGCTCAGCGACGCTCTTGGACGCGGAATGCAGGCCTTTAGCATGGCTGTAAAATGTCGACCGACTCATAGGTGATGGCATATTCAGTGCACCCGCCAGCTTTACCATTGATTGACGTCCACGGCCAATCAGTCGCATTCCGAATACTGCTCGTCTGTTCACCTCCCAGACCCGATTGAACTTCTTGGACATAAATTCGCTTGCTATGTCGCCGCAGTTAACACAGGAAAGCTCCAGGCATGATGCAAGGCCTCCCCGTTGCGATTCGCTGATCGTGACTGCGCCATTACAGCCACTGCAACAAACTGCAGCTGACAAAAGCTGCTGAAGGCACTCGAGATCAATCAGGCGAAATCCATGCGCCCCTTCCTCACACTCTTCATCCAAGTCACTGTCGGAGGAACTGCTGTCGACTTCACCGCCACTTCCATCACTATCGCTGTTTGAAGACGTGGCTTCAGCTGACACTTCAAGGTCGTCATCAGACAGTGGCAAGTCAGGAATTTGTTTTGCAGGCGAAATTTCACCAGAGGGAGCCTTCGGCGCCTGAGACACTCCATAGAACGTTCTTTTCCTTTTCTTAGATCGTCCGGGCTTTCCCTTGGCTCTAGACTTCCCCATAGTAGCCAACGAAGGGGTTAGCTCCAAGAAACAATTACTCCAAAACAATTACTCCAAAAGTAACTAGTTTCAACAGCAGAGCGATCAGCTGAGATCATGAGAGTCGAAATTTGAATTTTTTTGAATTTGCGCATGCGCAAAAGTTATCTTGGTTGCCATGGTGACAAAGATCGTGCGCGGCTGTCAGTCTGCAGCGCAGAGGAGTACCAGGAGTCGCTCCAGAAAATTTTAATGAAATCGCTCAAAGATTGACGGTAAAAATCGGAATAGTGTGCAAACCTAAATTTTGTAGAAATTTGCTGATATTTCAGTATTTCAAAAACAATTGTGCAGACTTTGCGCGGCTATATCTCCGGAAGGAAGCACCCGATTACGCTCAAATTTTCAGGATAAACCCTTTGGACCATACACAAGACGCTGCCAGTGAAAAAATACAGAAAATCGAAACTTTGTTTTTTGACCCTCTGAACCCAGACTGCCACCTCAAATTGAGTAGTACACATGGTGAAAAAGGAGAAGGACAAAATGTTACGAGTTATGACTAACTTTTCACCATAATTTAATTGGCTCACCATCCAAGTTGAGTAGTACGCATGGTTGATAAATACATGTATGGTGGTAAGCACAATGACATATGTCCGGTGTCGACTGGCGTTTGCATTGTTGCGGTCGGCGATCATGTGCATCCGCGGTGCTCGATCGTCATATCACCGTCCTGTGAATGCATTGCGAGAGTTGGCAATCTCGGAGGGCCGGCTGTGAGGTTTTGGAGACGATGGTGGGCAGGACAGTGCCCTTGTATTTTCCTGGTTTTTTTGGTGTTTTTTTGGTGTTTTTTTGTTTTTTGTTTTTTTTTGTTTCTCGTTTTTGCATTTTTTTCACACAAACAATTGTTTTCATTTTTTGGTGTTGTGTTCTAATCATTCGCCATGCCACTGTCAATTGTATTCTGTTTGCCCGTAAAAGAGGCCTTTACATCTCTTCTAAAAAAATAAAAAAAATAAAAACACACCTGGAAATATACACGCCTGCCCACAAACGCTCTCTAGGCTGCAAAGCTATTCTGGCACAGAGCTCTCCTTCTCCTAACCACCATCATCAGTTCGCGCCTGGCGCCTAGTCGATGCATGGCTGGTGATTTTCGACATAGCAGGCTGGTACATCAAGTAGCGCATGGCACGTAGAAAATGACACAGCACCGACATAACTCGATTGCGACGTAAATGTACGCTTCGTCCCCGATGGACTCATCAGCCAATCTTATTTTTCTTTTCTTTTTACAAGCCTCTTGCTCTTGCAAGGCTCTTTTACGGCAATCTTCTTCTTGGCTTTCTTCCGATGCGAGTCAGTATCATGTATGGTTCAGCGTCGTGTAAAATCAGCCGTGAAGTCCAAGTATCACAATGACTGTGTACATTGGTTTCATCTACTCCACGGTGCTTGCGTTCACGGTGAGGAAGGACGTCCTACCTACACTACAGGCCAATTATCCAAGTTGATTTATCATTTCGAGTGTCGGTAATATGAGAGCCGATATGTAAGTAGGACTCTTCAACATCTGGACGCGCGCATCCGACAACACACACCGCTGCATGCACCTCATCCCAAACACGCACATACCACGCGACCACGGAGGGGACGCCCGGTGAAGAGCATCCCGGAACGAGATCGTCCAACACAGCGGCATCAATCCCAAAGAGCGTCATCTTACGGCCAACGATTCATGTGAATAACGCCAGTAAATCATCATCGGAAGTGTCCACTGATCTCAAGCTTGGAAGACTTGGTCATGTACATGTACATACAATTATCCCTTCACTGTGCATAGTTCGAAACTCCCCCCCTCCCCCCTCCCCCCCCCCCCCCCCCACACACACAATGGTTGCCTCTTTGCTTTGTCATACCACAACCATTCAATGCGGTGAACCCCTCGATAGGTGATTTGCCTTTGGGTCATCCTAATAAAGTTATTATTATTATTATTTAGACCACGAAAGAAGCAACCTGAAATAACACTCACTAGCAAAGACAACAACTGAAACGAGAAGGATGACGAGATCAGCAACGGCGGTCGTGGCAGCATCCAGAACAACGGCGGAGTCAACAGCTAAACCTGAGTCGACTACGCATTTGATGTCTGACTTGTCCACTGTACATTCGTACACTGTTCTATTCTGTTCTGAGAAGTATGATTCGTCCATTGCTTGTCATTTGTTAGAGCAGCCTGAATGTCGTGCAGTGCACTCAGATGATTGTTTTTCTATTTTGTCACGTGCACCCAGTGCGAAGTTGTTGAATGTTTTAGAAGCTGCTTGTTGTTATTCACAGCAAGAAACCTACTAATTACTTATGTAAACAGAAGTAGATTAGATTTACGCTTAGGCTGTTAGGTAGGTCGTCAACAACTCGTTAGTTTTTGTCCGTTTGTTGTCTGTTTTTGTTTCACCGCACTTCACGCTGTTTGGGTTTACTCACACTTAATTAGAACAAGCCTCTTGACTCTTGTACGGGCAAAGCAAATTTGCTTGCAATCATATTATGGCAGAAAATCTCAATACCAAAAAAAAAAAAAAATGAACAAAACGTCAAGAATCTGAAGAAAGAAAAAACTCAATCCAATTCTTTGTTGCCGTAACGGGAACTGAAACCCAACACAAATCTGAGAAGATGGCAGTTGGCGGTCACGCGGCAACAAAATCACCAAACGTAAGCACTAACAATGTTGAAACATGGTTGCAGGAGACAGACTACAAGTAACTACAAGTTTACTCACACTTCAAGCGGCACCTTTTCTCCATTACTTTCTATGCGTATGGGTCATGCATTTGTCGCTGTTGTTTTGGCTCTTCTTCCTTGCGCTGTTTTCTTTCACCTCTCTGCTGGACTTACTTCATTGTCCATGTTCATTTGATTTTGCTTGTATTTCACCTGATGATAAGGCATGAAAATATACTAGTGAAGACGTTCAAAATGTTCAAGAGCCTGAAGTGCGTCCAACTTCTCAGTTAATAATTGGGTTTCAAATTGTTTGTCTTTGTATAATATAGAATCGGATGGAGAGCTAGAGATAAATATATAGTAAAGAAAAAGGACCAAGAAACTACAACTGAGAAGAAGTTGAGAGGCTTCCTGCAGTTTCATAGTAAGTCCAATTGGGTGAACCCACCCATTCCACAATACTCTGCAAATTTCCGAACCATTCCATTATAATGGAATGGTTCGGAAATTTGCAGAGTGTTTTGGAATGGGTGAGTTCACCCAATTGGACTTACTAAGAAACTACAAGTTCCGCTATAAAGTTCCCTCCTCATGTTTTCTATAACTTAGAACCTTCCGAGTTGGAAGGCTGTTTGATTGCGCATCCAAGATGTGCTAGGGCTGTTGGCCAGTTAGTTGCAGAACATCAGAACCATCGGTCAGTGTCATGCAATGTTATCGCATGAGCTGATTGTTTAGTAACTAATTGGTGTTAATGGACATTGTAGCGTAACTTGTGGTTTCTTGGTTCTTTTTTCTTTTCTATAAATTTGTATAAGTGTAGTATCCCTGCCCGACCAATACGGAAGCAGTACGGAACTAATACGAAGCTTTGCCTGATGTATATTTAGTGTATCTCCGTATGTAATCGTACGGCGTCTGCTGCATATAAGCGGCTGCGCATTTCTGTTTTGATGAAGAGAAGATTAGATTAGATTAGATTGGATAGCAATGAAAGCTAACTCGAAGAATAAGGATTCAGCCTCTAGGTGAGCACCGGAGAGAAAGTTATTTATTTTGCCGCTTCTTCTTTCACGAACGATTATATCTCAGGTGTGTACCTGAAAGTAGAATAAAAGTAATTCTTGTTAATTGCACCGCGCCTACCACTCGGCTACCATTACATTGGTGGCAGCGGTGTAGTTTTAAATAAAACAACGTGATTCGACCCCAGACCCCCATGGCTCAACCCGCTGCAGCTCCCTGCGAGGAATCAAGATGAGAATCATGTTTCTTGCCTTCCTGGGCTTGGCCCTGCTTATTAGCATGCAGCACAGCCAGGGTGCTAGCGTGGATCACCCTTCTCTACGCATGGCATCCATTGGAGACTCCGATGGCGATTCCAAGCAACCCGCTACCTACATGTACACTACCGGTGGTGATGGCGAAGCTGATGAGGACGACAACAGGCAGGCTGGTACCCAAGACAAGGAGGGTATTCCCCAAGACCAGCAGCGTTTGATTTTGGCCGGCACGCAGTCGGAAGCAGGCTGGCTAGACCATCACTCTTTACGTCGCGCAAAGCGATGCTATCGACAATGTGAAGACCACGATTCAAGACGAGGAGGGAGGTCAATCAGGTCATTTGTCTGACGCCGAGCTAGCCGCTCTGAGTGACCGGCTCAACCAAGATGAAGATAAAACCTGGCTTGCCCTCCGCCGTAGCTCCAGCCGCCGCCGTGGTTACTAACGCTGATTCTAGGTATGGCATTTTCTTTCCTCTCTTCCTTCAGTCTCCCTGTTCTTTTCAGTCTTCCTTTATGCGAGTGTGTGAATCCAGTTTAGTTTGGTAGGCGTCTGATCATGGTGAGCCACGGCTTACCCAGCTAATGTGGGACAATGTGTGTGACAACGCCCCTTATAGTTATAGTGTATTCAGTTCGGTTTTTGAACTCCGATGTTCCTGGCGGGTTGTGCCAGCGTTGTGCAGCAAGAGTGCTGTGGATTTTCAGGTCCTATTTGGAGGACAGTTCTTTCCCCTTTTGACCCCGTGAGATCGTGTGAACCTGGTGTGCTTCTACTTTATGATTTGTTATCAGTTCATTTCTTCTGTCTACTCTAAACGTTATCATTTCCGATATAATTTGCCATCTTCCGGTTGACGCTGTGTTCGTAACTCTTCACTAATTTTTTGAAAATCACGAGGGCGTGATAATCTGTAGGAAGGGAGGGTGTAGTATCCCTGCCCGACCAATACGGAAGCAGTACGGAACTAATACGAAGCTTTGCCTGATGTATATTTAGTGTATCTCCGTATGTAATCGTACGGCGTCTGCTGCATATAAGCGGCTGCGCATTTCTGTTTTGATGAAGAGAAGATTAGATTAGATTGGATTGGATAGCAATGAAAGCTAACTCGAAGAATAAGGATTCAGCCTCTAGGTGAGCACCGGAGAGAAAGTTATTTATTTTGCCGCTTCTTCTTTCACGAACGATTATATCTCAGGTGTGTACCTGAAAGTAGAATAAAAGTAATTCTTGTTAATTGCACCGCGCCTACCACTCGGCTACCTATTACATAAGTTTCAGGCGTCAGGTTTTTTTTATGGTTGTCTACTAATGAGATGTGTCTTGTACCCGATGTCGTACTAACCAGGGTAAACCTGAAGTAGTTATTTTGCAGAGTGCACTCATGAGCTGCTGGCAGGTACGTGAAGGGGTATTGACGAGTAAAGAGCTGATATGGGAGCGTGCATATCTTCACAAACAGTGCTGTCCTTTGCACTGCTCTCCGACCAATCCCGCATACGCCAGGGC
Organism: Sycon ciliatum; assembly: GCF_964019385.1. Lineage (NCBI taxonomy): Eukaryota > Metazoa > Porifera > Calcarea > Leucosolenida > Sycettidae > Sycon > Sycon ciliatum. The sequence goes on along the minus strand of NC_088649.1, from coordinate 17,182,129 downwards.
CTTGAAAGCAAGAATGCATCTGATAGCGTCAAGGGTCAAGAATGTACAGTGAAACCTGTCTAAGACGACCGCTCAAGGGGCCTTCAAAACGTGGTCTTTATAACCAGGTGGTCTCCTTATCCAGGGTTATTTGACTGAGAATAGCATCGCCTGGTCCTGATTCTAGAGGTCCTCTTGGACAGGTGGTCGCCTTATCCGAGTGGTCAAGAATGTACAGTGAAACCTGTCTAAGACGACTGCTCAAGGGACCTTCAAAACGTGGTCTTTATAACCAGGTGGCCTCCTTATCCAGGGTTATTTTGACTGGGAATAGTATCCCTTGGTCCTGGTTCTAATGGTCCTCTTGGAGAGGTGGTCGCCTTATCCGAGTGGTCAAGAATGTAAAACAACAGCCCTGACGGCAGGTTGTCTAGCTGCATGGCAACACCGGGCAGATGTTGTACGGGTAAACAGAAAGCGCAAATACAGTAGTTGTACAGTGTATGACGTCATGCTAGCGTAAGGTCCTCCACGGAAGACATTACGCTAACGTGACGTCATACACATATCCTGCACTTCACCGCCCTTCAGTGGAGGTTGGGAAGATGGTGTATCATGTCGTGTATGTGTGACCAGCATTCTTGCATTCTGTGCAGTGTGATAATGGTGACCACTATGATGCTGTTCGAATATCCTGCAGTCAATCGCATGTACTAAGACAACACTGTATGTCTGTTCTTAGACATTGAATAAACCAATCCAATCTATTATTTGAAACTCGGATGTTGAGCCATAAATAAAATGTAGAAAGGAAAAGGACATATGGATACGAGTTAAGAGTAACTCTCCACCATTGTAAATAGATACTATACAGTCAGAAAGTGCAATAACTAGGTACAGAACTGACAGAGTACTGAGACATTCGACGTCCTGACACCTAGCTTCAACACATCTCCGTAGCGCTAACCGACAGCCTTCCAACTTGGAAGTTTTCGTTGCGCTTGCCCTCCCCTCTTTGGTCTTTCCATAACCTTGAACCTTCCAAGTTGGAAGGCTGTCGGTTAGCGCTACGGAGATGTGTTGAAGCTAGGTGTCAGGACGTGGAATGTCTCAGTACTCTGTCAGTTTTGTGCCTAGTTATTGCACTTTCTGACTGTATATAGTATCCAGTTACAGTGATGGAGAGTTACTCTGAACTCGTATCCATATGTCCTTTCCCTTTCTACAAGTACAATCTAATATTAATTTTCTTCTCTTCCGTTATGGAGGGATGGTCTTCCAGCTGCACACTCTGCCTTTCTTCGTGTCACCCTTCCAGCCCTGCATCCAAAGTGTCAACAGCGCTGCTACGAGGAAGTGTGCAGTGTGATGTCATCGCATCCTCCCGGAACAACACCATGTATGGCAGACCTTGATCACATGACCTATCTTCATGCCGTGTTGCAAGAGTCTGGAAGACTCACACCCATTGCGCACAGTATGCACCGGGAGGTTGTCGAAGACTTGAACATTGGCGGTGAGTTGGTGTGCACAAATTGAATTCCCGTTCTCCCTCCCTGCCTGTCTCTCCGTCTGTATATCTGTCTGTTTGTCTGTCTGTCTCTCCTCTTATATATCCTCTCTGTCTATCTCTGTGTGTCCATGTATGTTTGTCTGTCTGTCTGTCTCCCTCCCTCCCTCACTCCCTCCCTCCCTCACTCTCTCTCTCTCTCTCTCTCTCTCTCTCTCTCTCTCTCTCTCTCTCTCTCTCTCTCTCTCTCTCTCTCCTCTCCCACACCTGCTCATATTTTCCCCTGTTCAACTTTCCTCCCATCCTGAATAGTCACGAAATCGGTTCATAATCAGTGTTTGTACTGGCTTTCCTCTTCATTCTGTGTGACGTTAGGGTATCTTATACCGAAGGGTAGTGACGTTATGAACTATTTCCATGGCAACGCGATGGCGGAGGATGTGTTCAGCGACGCCGATCAGTTCATCCCCGACCGATGGCTGAACGACCAGACCGGCGGGGCCAAGAGGCCGGGTTTGAGCTCGCTGCCGTTTGGAAACGGGCCTCATCGCTGCTTCGACCAGCGCCTGGCTGTGCAGGCGATGCGTAGTGTAATGGCCGTGTGGATTCAGCACTACCGCTTCGAGATGGCCACCGACGACGTCAAACCAATCTACCGCGTCGCGTACATTCCGTCCGAGTTCGTCCTGCGTATTTTCCCGCGCCGCCACGACTGACAGAGAGCTTGCGACCGTGCGCCGCGTACAACGAAACGATGGCCGTCGGAACAGTGTGCGGCTTGTTGAAGTCAGCGCAACATGGACAATAATTCCCTTAGTATAGTTGGGCAGCTTTATCCCCTCATTATTATGTTAGGTTGTATCACCTGCTATGATGCGCACATCCACTATGCGCTCTCGACTCGTTCACTGCTTAGATTAGCACAAATTTGGCACAACTGGTCACTCATCCACTGCTCAGAGCAGCGCGGTATGACTGCAATTTGTATTTCATCGCAGCGTCAAAAATCGCCATAGCAACTGAGAGATTGGACTCTGACGGCGGGTGGATACAGACTTCCAGCTTGAGAAATGATTGGTACTTGCTGAAGGTCCCCCTCACTTCACACAATGTGTGTTTGGCATGTGTGCTTCACCGCAAGCCAAGCCATGTCATTCTCACTTTAATATGTACTTTGAAGCAGATACGCTGTCCAAATTGGAAACATATGCAACAAAGCATTAAGATACGCTGTCCAAATTGGAAACATATGCAACAAAGCATTTTAAAAGGCAGATCGATCAAAAGTGGGTTTCTTCTTCTGATTCTTGCCCAGGCAAAATGTGTTCGAAACTACTGACAGTAAAATGAATTTGTGTGCATGGGCTAAGCACGCACATACATCCGCAATGATCACACCTGCACGTACACACACACACACGCACGCACACACATGCATACACACACGCACAAATGCACACACACACACCTCAGACCTCAGGCATGCCCATCGCGGAAGCGATGATAGCGAACAGCTATGTTAGACATAGCAACTTGTGCTGGGATTACACCATTCAACAGCTTGCAAGGCTGATGAATTGACCGCCACTATTTTTAGCCTGGTATCCACCACACAGCTGTTTGAAGTGACTTTTTCTGGGGGGGGGGGCACACACACACACACACGCACGCAAACACACACACACACACACACACGCTTCCACACACGTACACACGCTTGCACATACGTGTTCGAACCCACACAGTGCTCATAATAATAATTATTATTGTATCCTTGAAGTTGTGCCCTAGAATTACACCCGTCGAGTGAACATCCTACAAAATTTAATGATAGCTTCGACAGACACAAATTGCTGGCACATTAGCAAGGGTAGACATGGGTGCATGCACGTCATCCAGTGCTTGACATGCTCAGCGCACAATGACTTTCTGTACAGTCAAAACACGGCACATGCACATGCACATGGAAGTTACACGCACAGTGAAATCCCAAACAAAACGAAAAGCTATCATCTTGGACCAGTGCAAGTCCCATCTCGTCCACATTTTGTACGCGTGGATGTCCAGCAGCATTCATACCACCTCCAATTCCAGGCCGCCAAGGGCCGTGTGCAGCTCTGGGGCGTCACATAATTATGCATGTTGGGTTCGGGGGGGGGGGTTCCGGCATACATGTACATGTTCGCCACACTGAATGCCGGGGAGTCGGTATTTTACGACTCCCGCTGACTACACACAGCGTTAATGCCTTCGCCCTCTTGGATACCGTAGAATCCCGCGGGAAAGCCCATGGGCTTATCTGTTTCACAAGGACATTTCGGTGGGCTTATACGAGAACATGGGCTTATACGCGGGCATGGGCTTATACGCCGACACCAAGTTGTGCTATTGAAAAGTATCAAGGAACTGAGAAGTACATGCTAAAAACCACTGTGCAAACAAAAACAACCGATGATTGTGCTGAAATGTACGAAAAAAGCTATAATGTGCATGTACTACGTACATGGTATGGCCAAGAGTCCATAATTTATGGACTCTCGGTATGACCTAGGCCCATGGGCCTTTACGATGAAGCTTTGTGATGTTCGAACTTTCCCTGGGCTTATGCGCGGGCATGGGCTTATACGCGGGTGGGCTTATCCGCGGGATTTTACGGTAGTTGTCCTGGTTTCAGTCCTACTTCATACACGGAACTACGACAACTGGCATGCTGGGAAATTCCCTCTCGGACACTCTTACAAACTGCGAGGGAACATTCGCAGAGCAAACTCGGACATGATGTAGGAGATGCGGAAGACGGGCTTGACGTCCTCTGTGAGCATCTCAAAGCGGTAGCGCTGCACCCACAGAGCTACGATGGTGCGCATTGCCTGCACGGCCAGACGCTGCCCGAAACAGCGCTGGGGGCCGTTGCCGAACGGCATTGTGGTGACGCCCGGCTTCTTGGCCCCGCCGGTGGGGTCGTTGAGCCACCTCTCCGGCATGAACTTGTCCGCTTTCGTGTACACGTCTTCTGACGTGGAGTTTCCGTAGTAGAAATTCATGATGTCACTGCCTTTCGGGATGAAGTAACCTGTAGACATTGTTGGGATAATGAGATGAAAAAGGGCAATCAAGATTTTATTTATTTATTTATTTATTACAGCATCTCATAGCACAGTGAGAACACCGGCCAATGCAAAGAAAGAGGGTGTTAGCCAACCACGGCAAGGAAGGGAGAAGGGGAGGAGAAGAAAAAGGAACCGGCACGGATTGAAGAGATCAGTACAGTACGGTGACTTTGGAGAAGGGTCAAATTAGTTTATTTTTCTCTGTTGCCGAGCTAAATTTCTATGACTGGCAGCGGATCACTTTTACTACCTGTAATGATACTTCGAAGTACAGAACACGCACATACACATATACTAATACAAGTATACTTTGATAGTCATGTAGGTGACAAGCCTCCGGGCCATCCTAATAAAGCTATTTTCCATTATTATTACACGCGCATGCATTTTCATCACTTGCGGTGGACAGGCCAATGTAATGGTGAGAAGGGGTCTCTGACTGTTCACTTGAATGTAATCCCACACCATACTACCCACACACACACTCTCTCTCTCTCTCTCTCTCTCTCTCTCTCTCTCTCTCTCTCTCTCTCTCTCTCTCTCTCTCTCTCTCTCTCTCTCTCTCTCTCTCTCTCTCTCTCTCTCTCTCTCTCTCTCTCTCTCTTTCTCACTTGATCTCCCTCCCTCCCTAGCTGCATTCCTAACGATGCCTGGTCGTAGGCTACGATTCCGAGACCTCCGGTCGGATGAGCCTCGCCAACCACATCGGCACATCGCCCCTACTCCCCTTTGTCTTGTTGTCCAGTGTCATTTCAGTTGTCCTCTTCCCCTGATTATTAGTAGGGCTGTGTTTTTTAGTAAAAAAAAACAAAAACAAAACACACTCTCATGCATACACACACTAACACACACACACGAACACGCACACACACACACGAACACGCACACACACACACACACACACACACACACACACACACACACACACACACACACACACACACACACACACACACACACACACACACACACACACACACACACACACACACACACACACACACACACACACACACACACACACACACACACACACACACACACACACACACACACACACACACACACACACACACACACACACACACACACACACACACACACACACACACACACACACACACACACACACACACACACACACACACACACACACACACACACACACACACACACACACACACACACACACACACACACACACACACACACACACACACACACACACACACACACACACACACACACACACACACACACACACACACACACACACACACACACACACACACACACACACACACACACACACACACACACACACACACACACACACACACACACACACACACACACACACACACACACACACACACACACACACACACACACACACACACACACACACACACACACACACACACACACACACACACACACACACACACACACACACACACACACACACACACACACACACACACACACACACACACACACACACACACACACACACACACACACACACACACACACACACACACACACACACACACACACACACACACACACACACACACACACACACACACACACACACACACACACACACACACACACACACACACACACACACACACACACACACACACACACACACACACACACACACACACACACACACACACACACACACACACACACACACACACACACACACACACACACACACACACACACACACACACACACACACACACACACACACACACACACACACACACACACACACACACACACACACACACACACACACACACACACACACACACACACACACACACACACACACACACACACACACACACACACACACACACACACACACACACACACACACACACACACACACACACACACACACACACACACACACACACACACACACACACACACACACACACACACACACACACACACACACACACACACACACACACACACACACACACACACACACACACACACACACACACACACACACACACACACACACACACACACACACACACACACACACACACACACACACACACACACACACACACACACACACACACACACACACACACACACACACACACACACACACACACACACACACACACACACACACACACACACACACACACACACACACACACACACACACACACACACACACACACACACACACACACACACACACACACACACACACACACACACACACACACACACACACACACACACACACACACACACACACACACACACACACACACACACACACACACACACACACACACACACACACACACACACACACACACACACACACACACACACACACACACACACACACACACACACACACACACACACACACACACACACACACACACACACACACACACACACACACACACACACACACACACACACACACACACACACACACACACACACACACACACACACACACACACACACACACACACACACACACACACACACACACACACACACACACACACACACACACACACACACACACACACACACACACACACACACACACACACACACACACACACACACACACACACACACACACACACACACACACACACACACACACACACACACACACACACACACACACACACACACACACACACACACACACACACACACACACACACACACACACACACACACACACACACACACACACACACACACACACACACACACACACACACACACACACACACACACACACACACACACACACACACACACACACACACACACACACACACACACACACACACACACACACACACACACACACACACACACACACACACACACACACACACACACACACACACACACACACACACACACACACACACACACACACACACACACACACACACACACACACACACACACACACACACACACACACACACACACACACACACACACACACACACACACACACACACACACACACACACACACACACACACACACACACACACACACACACACACACACACACACACACACACACACACACACACACACACACACACACACACACACACACACACACACACACACACACACACACACACACACACACACACACACACACACACACACACACACACACACACACACACACACACACACACACACACACACACACACACACACACACACACACACACACACACACACACACACACACACACACACACACACACACACACACACACACACACACACACACACACACACACACACACACACACACACACACACACACACACACACACACACACACACACACACACACACACACACACACACACACACACACACACACACACACACACACACACACACACACACACACACACACACACACACACACACACACACACACACACACACACACACACACACACACACACACACACACACACACACACACACACACACACACACACACACACACACACACACACACACACACACACACACACACACACACACACACACACACACACACACACACACACACACACACACACACAC
>NC_088649.1:17133876-17171376 GCF_964019385.1 Sycon ciliatum | reverse complement strand
CTAATTTTAGCCTGGTATCCACCCCACAGCTGATTGAGCTTTTTTCTGGCCAGTGAATCCCTCTTTTTCATTCTGTTTTTCTTTTTCGACACACACACACACACCACACCACATACTGCGGCATACACTGGCTGCTGATAACCACCCAGGAGGATGAAAGAAGAGCTAGGAGAATGAGAAAGAGAAGAAAGACGTATGCGACCATGATTGTCAGGAATTGAACCCGTAACCTCTCGATTGGAAATCGACTGCACATACCACTGTACCATATGGGACACACACACACACACACACACACACACACACACACACGCACACACACACGCACACACACACACACATTTGTACTTGTTGCCCACTGCCAAAACTGGTCAGGTGGGTCTCCCCGGGAGAGGGGAGAGAGACTCAAAAGGAATCTTGGGAAGACGACTCAATTGGCTTTTGAACCGTCCAACGACCGACACCCCCTGAAATCCCCAAAACTCTGTGTGGACTTGAAAATGATCCCACTTATGGACTCACCACACCTCAGTATGTGTACACACACATACACACTGACATAGTAAAGATGGGTAGAAAGGGGAATTCGTGCACACCGAGGCAACTCACCACCAATGTTCATGTCTTCCACAACCTCCCGGTGCATACTGTGCGCAATGGGTGTGAGTCTCCCAGACTCTTGCAACACCGCATGAAGATAGGTCATGTGATCAAGGTCTGCCATGCATGGTGTTGTTCCGGGAGGATGCGATGACATCACACTGCACACTTCCTCGTAGCAGCGCTGCTGACACTCCGGATGCAGGGCTGGACAACAGTTGGCAGGAAACGAAAGCAGATACTAGTATAGTGAAGCATCTTTGCCAACAACCGCTTCGAACACGCTCGTTTCATTCCTTCCAGAGTTTCTATAACATAGTAACGAATACGAACTTAGAAGTTGCGACTTCGGCGGTAATAGTCATGAAGTTGGAACAATCAACTTCATAGTAACGAATGTTGTGGCTGATTTCTACAGTACGCATTTGTTATAACCCTTCCTCTTCTCAATCTATATGTTATAATTCTGATAATATTCCCAGTAAGCCATGAACGGAGACCCCTCGACTTAGGCCTGGGCCTTTGGGGAATCCGTAAAATAATAAAATAATAAATAAAAATAGAGATCCAAGGTTGGGAGATGAAAGTGGCGGGGGCGATTTCACATAAACCTTGGAAGATTAATTAATTAAGGAACTGGTAATCCGTGTTTGGGGCTTAAAAGGTGGTGCTCAGTGACTGCTCGAAAAAGCATTTCAAAAATTTACAGAACCACAAAAGCTTTTATAATAATTATTACGGCGTCCAACTACTCGAATTCTGTTCCGATTCCTTACTGATATACCAAAGATGCACGAAATATATGTTGGACTCAGTAGAGCGTCCAGCCCCTATATGATGTCCAACCCCTATATAGAGTCCATTGGTCCAAAATCCACTTTACAGAGTCCAAACTTGGAATCAACTGTGAGCTCAAAGTTTAGATGGACATCACTCCCTGTATAGAGTCCAGGCAATTGGCTTCACCCCTCTATAGAGTCCATTGGTCCAAAATCCACTGTACAGTGTACAGAGTCTAAACTTTGAAATCGACTATAAAGAGTCTTTATGTGGACAACACTTCCTGTAGAAAGTCCAGCCAATTAGGCATCCCCTATCCAGAGTTCAAATTAGACATAGGATCTGCTGTAAGCAGTGAATATTGACCAGAAAACTGCCTCGCCCTTTAATCCTTTATATCATTCACTTCTCAAGATAAAAAAATAAGTATTGAGGCGCCACTGCAGCCACTTCATTACATGAAAAACCTTACAAACACCATCCTCAAATCAAGTGGTCTCTTCGCTGCAAATTACAATGTCTCCATCATGTAGTGTTTTCGAAATAATTATTGTGCGCACACACACGTGCACACTCAACGCCAAGAAAATACTAAGAAAAAACCAAGAACCGAAAGAGAATAATGAGGATATGATAGAGAGCCAAGGATTAATTTATTGTTTTCAAATTATTGTGCGCGCACGCGCACACACACACACACACACACACAATACAACACAAACATACACACACCACCTGTGCTGTCCCTGTGCTGTGCTGTCCCTGTATGGAATGCCCTACCACCCGCCGTCCTCAGCCAGCCACCTGACCGGAAACGGCTGCAAAGTTTCAAAGTGTCTGTCTTCCGGCACCTCCGTGCTCAGCAATGGCACTGGGCCACTGACACTCTGAAATATGTATACACATCTGCCTACACACTGCTGCATATTGCCATACACCTCGTGCCCTGCTTATCCCTTTCTCTGGAACTAAATGTGCACCCCTTACGCATTATAATTATACTATATTTAGTTCTCTCCTCCTCTCTTGCTCCCCCACCCTCCCCGCTCTCTCTCTCTCTCTCTCTCTCTCTCTCTCTCTCTTTCTCTCTCTCTCTCTCTCACACACACACACACACACACACACACACACACACACACACACACACACACACACACACACACACACACACACACGCACACACTCTCTCTCTCTCGTGTTAGACTTACCTGTCTTTATAAATGTAACTCTCTCTCTCTCTCTCTCTCTCTCTCTCTCTCACACACACACACACACACACACACACACACACACACACACACACACACACACACACACACACACACACACACACTCTCTCTCTCTCTCTCTCTCTCTCTCTCACACACACACACACACACACACACACACACACTCTCTCTCTCTCTCACACACTCTCTCTCTCTCTCACTCTCTCTCTAGTTGCACACTCTTGGGAGGTTGTAATTATAGCACTCTTGGTACTGGTACATGTAAACACAACAGTAAGTGAGTGATGGCATGAGTGTAGGCATGGTGAGGTGTCGGTGCCTGGAGTACTTGTACTTGTAGCCAGGAATTACATGAAAGCTCTGTCGCAATATTAATTTTAGTTCTGAAGTACATGTTGTACAATAAATACAATTGTACATACTGTTCCGTCCTTTGTGGACTCATCAGCGCAGCACAGAGAACATGAGGCCGAACCTAATAGCAATAAAAAAATGTATTGTTCTCCTCCGTCTGCTTGGTGTCATGCACTTGTTCACACTTGATTATCTCCTGGAGTCTCTGAGTGGGACACTTAACATGGTAGAGTCTGTGTTGTCTTGTGATTTGGAGATGTACATGTATGAATTGTTATGGTCAGCTAGCTACATCGTATAGCCTCTCCTTGAATACTAGTAGTAGTAGTTGTTTGTTCCCAGATGGAGAGGGGAGGTTTACATTAGGTTTTACAAGTACAGCTGTATTACAATCATCCTATAAATTACATGACAACCAACGAGTAGCAGATTGAACACGAACCTCGGAGTCACTTGAACATTTTTGGTCTCTGTTGTTCTGTTTTTTAGAACACGGAGGCTCCACTGCACTCTGCAGCCAATTCATACTTTGATCAGTCACTACCACTAGTCACTACAAAAAATTTCGTTGACGCTGCAAATGTTATTCAAATGAGATCTCCAAATTTTTCGCCCTTGGGGCTTCATCTGTTGTTCTGCCTTCTGTATAGTAGTGTGCTACTGGTTACGTGACATTCTCATGCCGTCTATGTCATGGCGCGTGTATGTTATGGTGGAGTGACGTGACTTTGCCGTACTCTCTCCTTTCCTTCGCCGTACAGTGGCTCACTGAGTCTGACAGCGTGCTAGCACGCCTTCGCCATCTCCGGTAAACACAACCCTCCACAGCTGAGTGGGCCAATTATCTCCTTATCAGAGGATTGATTGCTCCAGCTGACTAACAAAGGGGCCAAACCAGGAGCGCAAATATCCGCCATCTGCCCCGCATACTCCACTAGAACACTGGCCGTCCATCGATCCGTTCGTCTGATTGACAATGTCACATCACGTGTGTCTAAAGGCACTCACTCCATGTTTTTTATTATTCCCTCTCGCAGGTTGAGGCCTAGGGGTGGGAACGGGAGGGAGAGGGTTAAGCGGCATTAGACGTACAGCTAGGCATATGCGGATAATGCCGGCAGAAAAATTGGCAGAATTCGGTACTTTTTCTGGTAAGTGTCATGCATGTTTGGTATGTGGATAAAGAAATGGAGCAGAATTCCAGGAATTTCCCGCCATAAGGTTTGTATGGTTCTGCCAATTTCACAGCTTTTCGAGCAGAATCTGCCACCTTTTCGAGCAGAATCCGCGCACCCCTACGTACAGCTGCGTATTACACAATCAACCTCACCCACACCAACCTGGGTCTATTACAACAACTCGTGCGAATAACAACTCTATCTTCAGACCAAGAAACAGAAGATTATATACACCGAGTCTAGCCTAGGGACTTTAGACAACTGTCTACACCGAGTGTACATGTACCTTTAACCTCACGAATAGCAACCCGTTTCCCATGAAGGTCGTTATTTCCCAGTTTGACTTTACATCACTGCAAGAAAGCCTACCTCTCCAACGCGATGCAATGAGTTGTTGCTCCTAAGGCCATGAATGAATGTGAATACTTCAAAGTATGCTGAATTCGTTCTCAACGTCACACTCACCTAGTTGATGGAGTGCCCACATGATGGAGTACGCTGTCGTCTCATAGCCCGCTGTCAGTACCAGCACCGCTTCGTCGCATATCTCCTCCTCCGTGAACGCCTCCGTTCCGTCCTCCGTCAACTCGAGCATCATGTCGAGCGTGTCCGGAGGCACTTCCACACCTTCGTACCTATCCGCCCTCCGTCGTCGCACGGCTGGAAGGATGACCTCGTTGCGGATGAAGTTGTGAGTGCATCGCAGCTTGTAGTTCTTACACATGTCGAGGTAGGAGAGGAAGTCGAGTGGTCCGACTTTGGCGATGCGCTCCGCGAAGGCTGTCAACAGGTAGTCGAGGCTGTCGAGAAATCGTTTCCTGTGCCCAATGTCCGTGGCGTTAGTTTCACCAGCAGAAAGATTGACACCGAAGCCGAAGTTTGCGAATGCATCCACCAACATGGCGCCTATGTCGTTACTTTTGATCAGATCCAAAGCAAAGGGCGCTGGTGTACCTGCGGTGCTCTTAGAGTTAGGTAGCGTTCCGAAATACGTCGTTGTCACATCAGTCATGACGTTAACGAACCTGGAGAGGGCCGGGCGGGACAAGAGGCTGGCTGTGAGGAGCTTCCGGTGGCTTCTCAGTTCGCCGCCTTGCAACGCAGTCAGGGATTTGCGTCCCAGGACACTGCTTGATGCGGGTTGCAGACTAGCGAACCTGCCCGTTTTGCTGGACGTCGTGGCAGTGGCGATCAACTGCGGATCGTTGATACTGTAGACGGGTTTGGTCAGCCATCTGGGACCGAGAGCATAGATCGCCATTACCGGCTCCGGAGCTTCTCGAGCTAGGTCGTGTAAGTTGAATCGAAACTGCTCCGCCCCACGATTGTTGTGGTTGACGATGTAACCCACATGCCCCGACCACCAACTATACCCTGTTTGCAGTATTTTGGGAGTCTTCCCTCGACTTTCGGAAGTAGGTCTGCCTGAAGACGTTTCTTTCCGAGATATCAGCCATGCTAACAGCAACAGTGGGACACAGGTCAGCAAGAACAACTGTATAGCATCCATCATCTTAGAGCATGTGGGCAGCTGTGACCAAGGGAAGAGGGTTCAGTTTCTGCGTTCTCAATCTGAAGCCCAAGGAGCGCTGTGACCGAGTCAAACCGAGCACCACTACCAGCCCAAACGGAGCGCTCGCTTCGTCTGCTCCGGAATTTATCTGACAAAGCGTTGGAGCTGTGCGATGGAGACCCACGCCGTGAGCTGGCCCGTGCCCCTGTCGGGCATTTTCGGCCAGAACCCTACTGTGTACTGTCTGGGAACCGGGAAGTCGACCTTGAAAACACGTGCACCATCGACTCCCTAGCTACCCTGTGAGTGTGAGGCTGTGAGCGAGGTCACTGCTACTACTAGTCGAATCTCAGGTGTTTACTCCCGGAAGTCACGTAGGCATCACCGTGAACGTTGCTTGAGAACAGCTCTTAGTCGTGCCCCTAGTGGCTTGTCAGCGGGTGGAGGTTGGTTGATGGCACATGCCATCCACTTGATCAAAGACAAATCTACACGCACGTTTTTTTAAATCCGACCTATGGAGTTGATAAGCTACTGTTTTCGAGAACCCTGCGTTATGCGTTGCCAATCATAATGGTCGTTCAGTAGTCATGTACACTCTACTGTTGTGTACATTGAAATCCGGTTGAATGACCGGGCGTGTCGGCCCTTGCTACAAACAGTTTTGGTAGTCATGGACGTGCATGCTCGCTTTCACTATTCCGCAAATCTGTACGTGATCACACAGGGTACCCTGTAAAAAGGCCTTAGGCCTGTGGGGATTGCACTATTCAAAATTTAAATAATAACAACAATAATAATATAGCTTGGTCTCTTGTGAGGATATGCACGGCCGGAGCATGTGTGGCCTGGCCCGCTACATGAGTACCAGCCCAATAGACCGAATAAGCCTGCTTTATCAGTATCATCAACAAAAACCTGCAACAAAAAGCCACTCAATAACTGCAAAGGCCGCTAAGTTCCTGTCGAGTTTGGATCTGCCAGCAGCTGGACCAGCTTTACCCAATAAGCATACCATTAAACAAGCGTGCGCAGAGCGAAAATCCAAAACACTTTCCACTATGCCGCTGCATGGGAGATATTGGAGCCGCTTGGAGGAAAATCGCCTCGATAAGGAGCTTACCTTCATGTGGCTGAAATCAAGAACACTGAAACCTTCAACTGAAGGCATGGTTATGGCAGCACAAGACCAATCCCTCAAAACGAAAAATTACCAATACGCCATAATGAAGTCAATTGCTCGAACTGATGCCAATTGCAGGCTTTGCAAGGGCAGCTTAGAAACAATTGACCACATTGTCAGTGCCTGCCCAGTTCTTGATCGGACCAGTTACATCGAACGTCATAACCGGATAGTAAAGTATGTGCACTTCGAAATATGTAGAGCACGAGATCTACCTACTGGTGCTTCACGATTCGACCACCAGCTCAAGGAATTGGTCAAAAGTGATCGGTATCGGCTCTATTGGGAGTATTCGGTCCCAACTGACCTGAAACTATCAGCAAACAGGCCCGATCTGCTCCTTGTTGATGACAAGGAGCGTATCGCATACATTATAGACATCAGCGTTTCTGGTGAGAACAACATCAATAAGAAAATGGCTGAAAAGGGCTCGAAATATTATGACTTGAAGCGGGAGATTTTCCGAATTTGGTCCCTCACCCAGGTTGACGTGGTCCCTGTGGTTGTCGGTGCCCTGGGAGGCTTGGTGGGGGAGACTCCTCAATGCCTCCGGACTGTGCAGGGAGGAGACCTGGCTATTGTGCAACAGGAGGCTATCCAAGGTTCGGTTAAAATACTACGAACTGTCCTTAACAAGTACTGATGTAGATGCACATCTGCTGCGTTTTCATGTTCAATAGCCAAGAGACTTGAATAACGACTGATAAAGATATTTCCTTTGTAATCCCCACAACAACATCAACGTCCTTATCATTTGTACAATACCTGTCGTTGCAAATTCTTTATTATTGTTTTGATGTTGGAGTTTGGATTGAGTTTCTTTCCTTTCTTCCTCTTCCTTCCCCTATTTCTTGTCCCTTTGGTTTTTGGCTTTTTATTTTTTTTCACTTTCTTTTTGCTGTCCCACCCATGGAAATATTTCCCGGTGGGTCTGGCTTATCGCCTTCGAAAGAAGTGAATAAAGGAGACATAATAATGCAGCCCATCGTGGTCCATGTCCTATGCGTATGCCTGACCGAACGTGGACGCTCTAACTCGGTGTGAGGAAAGGAATGGCGAGAACATCTGATAGCCTTGCTGGACAGTGACGCTGCGGTATGAACTGGACAAAGAGCTTCCCTCTGTCCTGAACTTACAATTAGAGAGGTTAATAGATGCACGCTATTACTGACGTGACGTGAAAGTTCAGGTCGCGTTATTTGGCGGGCACGTCGAAAAAACGAGAATGACCTGCAGCTCACGTCGAAATTTGGAGTTTTACGCCAAATATGACGTGAAATTGCGCGTCACGTCGGAAATAACGTGCATCTTAAAATCTATTGACCGAGGATGTAACTACAGTCGGCGTCACTTGTTGAAGTGGTAGGTGAGTAGCCCTTTCCCAAAGATGCTAAAGTATTTCGCAACTTATGCTTTTCGTAGGCCTCGACCGCATATTTTGTGTGACAGTTCATATAATATATGAACTGTCACACAAAATATGCGACATATTGAGCGACAAAGGGAATATTGGAATGAAGCCAGAATATAATTCAAATGTTCTGAAGAAAATGAGGACAAAACATTCATATGATGGACAAAATGCGCTCAGAAATGCCTTTTATGGATGAATTTGGAATGGTTGAGGCGTTTGCTACATCTCCCCATGGATGAACACTATCGCTACTGTTGCTGGGGACACACCCCAGCCATACTATTCCGAATGTGTTTTATATTTATATTATATTTATTACAACATCTCAAGACTCGGTGGAAACACCGGCCAATGTTAAGAGAGTGGGTGATTGCCAACCACGGCGATAAATAAAAATAAGGGGAGGGAAAAAGAAAGAGTAGCAAAATGAACAGCAACAACAACTCCGTAAAGAAAGATAATGTCAAATAAAAACAGTGAAAAACACAGAGACGCAAAGGACATGTGGATAATGAGCTATTTATGTCGTAGTAAATAAGGGGCGGCACGGATCTTAAACAGGCGGAGTGAGGTCAGGTCCTTAACTTCTCTGGGTAGAGTGAGCCAAACAGAAAAAGCAATTAAGAGAGGGGAGCGCAAAAGAGTGGATGAGTTACACTTAGGGAATAAGAGCGAGTTTCTAGTTCTTAGAGAAGAGAACCAATTATTTTGTGAGCGATTTTATAAAGGGCGGATGATGAGAGCATGTGGGGTTGACGCAGGAGAATTTTAAGGATTTTCTTGGGGTGTATTTCAAGCTTTGCAGCAGCGGAAGAGGATAAGCATGATAGCCGTGAAGCCAATGAATATTTCAAGGTTGTAATTTTACTGAAATGATCTACACTTTCTGCTTATGTTGAGCATATTTTGGCATATTTTGGCATATCTTTTTGCATATCTTGCTAAGCCTTCGGCATATTATGGACGTTTTGCCTGATATGCGACGAGCATAATAATTATGCTCTATTTTTTAGCATATTTGGCCGAGGCCTAGCTTTTCGCAACCATGCCAAAACAACTGTAAGTTGCTGATATCGCATCCATATTTTCAGAAAAAGCTTAAAAGTTGCTGATATTGCAACTCAAAATGAGTGAGTTCTTGTGCATCAGCTTCATGTGTTATAATGATTCCAAAAACAAGCAAAACACTAAGCAGCGGAAATAGACAACACTGCAGCATACTGTGCACATGGCGCAGCATAACCATGACAGAGTTAAAAAAAACATGTTAGCTTTGGAAAATGAACAGATTTGGAATGAGTTTGTTGGCGCTTCGCACACAGCATTCATGATACTTATACATGTACAGTCAAACCTCATTAGGACGAACACCGAGGGACCGGTGGTATTTGTTCGTAATAACGGGAGTTCTTCATATCCATACCTTATACCCAGTGAATACACAGTGATTTATTCAACAGAGCTATGAACACTATAGTTCTTCTAAAGCGAAAGTGTGTCTTATCAGTGTTCTTCTTAACGACGTTTCACTGTAGTGTAGTTATCATACTTCAGCATTGCTCAGTTCTACCACATAATTTTACTTACATGTATGTACAGTATAATTATTATGTTCTTCAAGAAGTACACTCTTGACGTTTGATGGTTTGATGCAATGTTCCAGCGCTTCTTGATGAAGTAGAGGCCGCCTAGGCCCTGGCGGATAATGCCGGCAGAATTTCGAGCAGAATGTGGGTTATTTTTAGAAAAGGAGCAGAATGAGCAGAATTCGGCAGAAAAGGGCAGAAGAAGGAGCAGTTACTCTGCAGAACCAGATACGAAGTGCGGAGAGGGCTGCTGGCGCCTCTTTACGGCTCCATTGTGTTCACAAGCACGTGAACTGAGCTAGGCCCTGGCGGATAATGCCGGCAGAATTTCGAGCAGAATATGGGTTATTTTAGAAAAGGAGCAGAATTCGGCAGAAAAGTGCGGAAGAAGGAGCAGATACTCTGCAGAACCAGCTACGAAGTGCGGAGAGGGCTGATGGCGCCCATTTGCGGCTCCATTGTGTTCACAAAATACGGCAGAATACGAGCAGATTGGGGCAGAATACCGGCAGAATACGAGCAGAATGTAAAGCAGAATACGCTACTTTCCCGAGCATTATCCGCCAGGGCCTAAGCAGAGCATCACGGACACTTCAATGGTCTCCTCCAAGGCGTTTCTGTGCTTACCGTTGTGGGCAAGTTGTGAAGTACTTCGTGAAAATGAAGAAAGTTGCGAAAGTGGCGATTTCTTCCACAACCACCAAAAGTGGCGAGCATCTTTGGGAAAGGGCTATAGGTGAGGCTACCAGCCTGGCAACATATTGCCAAGCTTGTCTTTACTCGTCTGCCTTCACCAGTCTCAGCAGAAATATACACATGTACATGTACATGTACATGTACATTGTATGATATGGAAATAATACATGTATGCTGGACTCAGTAGAGCGTCCAGCCCATTATGATGTCCATCCCCTATAGAGTCCGTTGGTCCAAAATCCACTGTATAGTCTAGGCCTTTGCGGATAATGCCGCCAGAAAAATTGGCAGAATTCGGTACTTTTTCTGGTAAGTTTCATGCATGTTTGGTATGTGGATAAAGAAATGGAGCAGAATTCGAGGAATTGCCCGCCATAACTAATTACTTGGCATAAGGTTTGTATGGTTCTGCCAATTTCACTGCTTTTCGAGCAGAATCTGCCACCTTTTCGAGCATTATCCGCCAATGCAGTACTAGTAGATCTACGGACTGCAAAAGATCTGACATGTGACAATGCATGACACAATCATTATGCCTTGTAATGACAGAAACTGAGAAAGAGCACAATACGATGATGTCATGCATATCATGCATGCATTTAATATCATGGTTATCTTGCATTCATTCATGCCTCATGCCATGGTGTCAAAAAGATCCTTGGCGTTTAGGGAAATCCCCTGCGCCCCCTGCACTTTCTACTTCAGCAGACATCAAGGGTTGTGGGCCAGTTGTGGCCACGCGCGGGAAATCAAACATGACATGCCGAGGATCAAACGCTGTGCAAGGCTCGAATCGAAGCAAGACGCAAGGATGCGGCCGGCCATCGTCATCATCATCATCTCTCACTAATCCCCTCTTGTTGAATGTTGTTGTTGTCACTACTAGCTCACTCGATCGAAACAGTTTCACCGAGCACTTTCGCAGTTTCGATACAATCATGTAGATCTACATGTCGGTCTACCACAGTACGGCGTAGAAGCACGCTGGAACCCCACCTGGCACTAGTGCACTACAATGACATGTCTTGTAGGTGCTAGGCAGTGGCATGCTTGCTCGGCTATGCATGGAGCCATGCATGCCCCCACGTCCACGGAATACACCGTACCACCATGACCACGGACAGCAACTAACTTTTTTCGTAGTGCCAGGCCGGGTACGCGTGTGCCATGCCCGGCCATGGTGTACCAGCATGCATGACAGTCAAGATTGATAGCATGCTAGCACCTGCGCAGCGAGGAAGAGTTCGCTGTCAATCGGATCATGTATTGTTGATGACTGTCTTTTTGACTGTATGCTCGTTATCATGGTTATGCGCATGTCGTAACGAAGGGCCACGTGCTTTCACGAGTTTCGGTTGAGCGCATATCATGAGCATGAAGTGTAAGAGTTCAGCTAGCTGCTAGAGGTTAGCAGTTGCGGACCCGAACAAGAGGACAAGTAATATTATTAGTTTAGTTTCTTGTAAGGCGAGCAGTGGTCTTCTTGGTCAACGGCTGGACAATCAGCGAAGACTGACCGGATTTTCTAACATCTCGTCTCGCCACCTCTGGCTTTGGCAACGCCGGCCACCGGTATCACGATGGACGTCCTCGAGGTGGGAAGCAACAACGGCACAAGGTAAAATAAAATATTATTAATTTCAGAACAAGAGTTCGATAGATATTCGCGCGCGGGAAATAAACTGTTTCAAGTGTTTCTTTTCAATGAGTGGCCACGTTCGCTAGCTGGCACATGCTCATGCCGTGACCGCTTCAATCAATGATGTGTCTGCAACATGGCTGAATGAATGCTGATTGGAACTCCGGCATTGCGTTGTAAAATATCACCTGTTCATTGGGAAACTAACTACTTCAGTACTTGTCCAGTTGAACTGAGTCTGTAGTTGGGAATACTGTAAAGTGAGAAACTTTCGCTAGAGATTAAATTTCGCTATTTTCGCGACCATCACACATTCGTGAATATAAATCACTGCAAACCTCTCCGTACATTGATTGTAGACAGTGCAAGAGCCGACTGAAGAGATAGCATCGCAAACGTTTCTCATCGTGAACCAGCCCGATTTATGAAAACGCTAAATTTGCACATCTCGAAAGTTTGTCGCTTTGCTGTACCAGTTAGATCAAATTTTCGAGTTTTGCATAAAACGCTCGTTTTCTGAGACAAGGAGCTGCAACCAGCCCTAGAAAGCTGTAAGAAAATGAACCGAAAACTCCTATGCAATCCACAGTTTATGGACGATTGCATTTGTTGTCGAGGCAATAGCTTGCGTGGTCGCGGAAAGCAATGCGGGTACGATTGGGGGTGGTGCGGTTCCAAGGACTTTCTGACCTTAGCAATAGCCGCCTAGCAACAGGTGCCTAGCAGCAGCTACCTAGCAGCAGCAAAGTTCATGTGATTCTTTCCAAATTCGCACAGGGATTGTGAGCTGCGCTGTGTTACCGCGTCCAACTCCTACGTTGTCATCGTCACCACTTGTCAGTAGAGTGGTTAAGATGTACGTTATTTCCGACGCGACGCGTAATTTCACATCATATTTGGCGTAAAACTGCAAATTTAGACGTGAGCTCCAAGTCACTCGCGTTGTTTTGACACGCGAGCCAAATAACGCGTGCTAAACTTTCCCGTCACGTCGGAAATAACGTGCATCTTAACCTCTCTAATGTTCGCACATACCGTACAGGGGTGTCGGAAGGTACTCTAGAGTGGTATGGCCAGCAAACCTGAAGTACAATTTCCTTCTGGGGTTGGGGTGGCTTCTCTGAAATTTTTCGAAATTTAGACCCCAGATGAGTGCTTCTTGTTGATTCACAAGCTACCTGGAACAAACAGTGCTACGGTCAATACCGTCGTGACTGTCGCGTGTCCGGCGCCCCTGCCTTATTTTCGGAAACAAGCGCCGGTGTTTCATTACCGCCTCTCTGAAATAGGCAGCACATCATTTCAGGGCATTTGTTTGGATTTTTTAATTGGGCGAAATTTTAGGGCTCGCAAACTACTACGGTCCATTCATTGGAAACTGGCAACCTAACTCTTTGATGTCTCTCGCACATATAGTAAAACCTGTAATGGCGACCACTCGACCATGGCGACCACTCGACCATGGCGACCACTCGACCATGGCGACCACTTTGCCTTGTCACGGACGCATTCACGTTCAAAACACCTCGGATAAGGCGACCACTCGCTCAACGCGACCAACGACCACCCACCCGCGACCGCGTTGCACAGTGCTAGTCATGTAAATGTACGCTTTGCATGGCGCACCAGGCATGGTAGATCTACACATCAGTGCAGGAAGTGTAGATGTACATGGTGCATGCACGGCATTTGACAGGTCTGCGGACCCCAGGTACGTGAGTCGTGCTAGAGTAGCATAGGCGTGTGCACTGTGATACACTGATCAAAATGATGTATCACATGTGGATATGGTCACGTGACCCGCTGAACCTGGATAAGAAGACCACCTGGCCACGGCGACCACTTTTTCTCGTCCCCTGAGGGGTCGCCTTAGACAGCTCTCTCACATAGTTGTAGATATCGTGAAAACAACAGTACTTCCTCCGCGTCATCGAAATTGTCGCAGTTTGACTAGTGACTTGTCACTTGTTACTGACAACTCCATAAAATAAGCCATTCGAAACTTATTACACAGTATGATAGTCTGAAGACTAGAGTAACGTTCCAGGACAATTGGACTGAGAGTTTTCATGCAGAGATGAAGTCCTCGTCGTCGCTGATGTCAATGGACGCAAAAATATCGTTCCCAAATATTTCAAGGAAGGTTGAAAGTTGGTCGCGCCTCATCTCAAACGCTTTGACTTTCTCCACAGGACAAGAGCTGCTAAGCTTGTCGTCTGCTAGCTCTGGATGATTTCTACTTCACCACCAACGAAGCCTAGTAAGAATACACGATCGTTGCGAGGTCGGTTGATTACCGTCGGCGGAATCACCTCGGAATAACCTCGATCTAGAAATGAACTTTTTTTTAGCCGTGGCATGCCCACAGCTCATGCAGGTAAGTGTAGTATCACGTCCAGCGCGCCCTCTTTTTCAGCACTGGTATACCATGGTATGGCACCTGCGCGTGCAACACTAGTACTAGTAGTACTAAACTAGCACTACGTGTAGAGTCTACACGGCTCTTGCAGGTACAATCATGTACTAGTAGTACTAGTAGTACTGAGTGTCTCGGCCAGAGCGACAAATTTTATCGCTGTTGCAGGCATTTAGTTTGCCGACCCCTCGATGTTTCTCCGAGCGCTGCCACTTGTTCCACGAAGTCATTCTCACCCCAGCTAAGGTAAAGCAGTGATGGGGCTTGAGGGAATGGCCATAAGCACGAGAAATGTGCAGGCTGCAACACCTGACTGATCTCAGCGAGTCGAAATTACCAGCGCAGCGACATCAGCGAAGAAATTGCGTCTAGTTCAAAAATTCCAGCTTCCAATAACAGAAAATAGAACTTTGCCGTCACCCTATACTGATGACTATCGCCTATGTCCGATTTCTTGCCTCTGGTACGAGTGCTGGTGAGTAAATACTGCATTTTACATCAAAAGTCAAACTGCGACAATTTCGATGACGCGGAGGAAGTACATCCTGCATTGTGTGACCCGTGCAATTACTCCTTGTCACATTTGAGGCCACAAAAGTCCAAGAACAGGTAAATAGAAATTCAGCCAGGTTTTACAAAATTAGGACGGGTATGCCATGGCAAAATGTATGGAGAAGCAGATCCAAAACCCAGATTTTTGAGATTTAAAGTGGGTTTTCGATCCTCAATTCGGCCCAAATCCGACTTTTAAAAGCCAGCGGGCTAGTTTCCGATGAATGGACTGTAAGCGCCTCGGTCAGTATAGTGTCAAAAATTTGTTGTAATATTATTGTATTTATTTTATACAAAAGAGAAAGACCAAGGAACTACATGTACAAGTTACACTATACTGTCCACTAACACCACAAGTTACTGAACAATCAGCTCATGCAATAACATTGCACGACACTGACCGACGGTACTGACATTCTACAACTAACTGGCTTCCCCTCCTTATGTTATTTCTATAACTTAGAACCTTCCAAGTTGGAACGCTGTTGGAGTGCGCATCCAAGATGTGCTAGAGCCCTTAGCCAGTTAGTTGTAGAACGTCAGTACCGTCGGTCAGTGTCGTGCAATGTTATCGCATGAGCTGATTGTTCAGTAACTAGTGGTGTTAGTGGACAGTATACAGGGGCGTCGGAAGGAGGTAGAAAGTGGTACGGCTCTACAGTCAGAGGGGGTGTTGGGGAAACTGCACCCGGGAATTATTTAAAAAAAACACTCAAAATACCCCTCTCAGAGGGTCTCCAAAGGTACAAAGTCATTAAGGATAACAAAGAGACCGACTGTATAAGCAATGGAAAATAATGCCACAGTTCACTGGCTTGGTTCCGCGTATGCAAACACAAAAACATTCTATGCTGGGACAATACACAGCCAAGATGTGCATACCAAAATGTATACCAGCCAATGTTTAGAATGCAGATACTAAACTTTAACCCTTTATGTACCAGCCATCTAATGTATGTAAGGGGTGATCGCAGCCAAAGAAGCAACCATGGTATGAAATCTAGACAACTTTTGTATATGCAAGTTTTGTTTTCCTGACTCCATATGTATCACTGTACCCAGGTAAGCATGGATATTGGTACAGCATGCAGTAGTATAATTATGAAGGCCATAGGTGGAATACCAAAAATACGCACCAATTGTGCATATTTCTGACCAACCAGGGTATCACAAACAAATAGACTGAGAATTAGTTTGTGCTCATGTACTGGGAACATAGGGACAAAACAACCTCATAAGCGTTGTCTCAGTGCATGAAGAGCAACACCATACCAGGGATATGGTCATATTGTCACATATTTGAGGTGAAACAATTGGTTCAAAATTGCAAATTTTGAATTCTTGTGTCCGATTCGAAATCAATATTTTTCTTCATCTACTCACATCCAGCGTGAGGTAAGTGAAAGAGAAGACAAGAAGCAGTCGCTGGCTGGGGAATTACGCCTGCCTTGACGATTTTAGGCCATCACTGCCCTCCCTCTTGCTCCTGTTTTGAGAGCGAATACTGCGATGGGATCAGCGATACAAATTTTCAATTTCGAATCGCATTCCGCGATGATATCGCCACAGCCGATCTCTCCAATCGTCCACCACATCTAGAAGACGTCGACATGACCTAGAACAAGCTACATCTTTGCTACAAGCAGAGAAACTGAGCGAGAACACGATTGAAACAGCGACCATTGTTTGCGCTGAAAAGCATATTTTTGAACGCGTTCGTTCTCTATACTTTCAAATGGCAACCTACCCATGTCGTACATCAAAATTTTCAGTGGGATCTCAGCTGTCCAGCGCAAAACAAACTGCGGCTCAATCGGAGCTACGGCGGCGGGGACCGGCGCGCTTGATTTGAGTGTAGCGAACCGTACCATATGGTACGGTTCGAGATGGGGCTGGTACACAGAGGGTAAAATGCAAAGCTTAGAATTTGCCAAATACTTGGTAACGGTGCTCATTTCCAGTGACAAAGTCATTGGCAATATCCATCAGGTTCAGTGCATCACACTGATCCTTGTGGACATGCAAAGCAGCACAGCTGTTCAGCCGCTGCTGCGTCAGGGTCGAACGTAGGTAGGACTTCAACCGTCGCAGTGCAGAGAAGGCTCTCTCACTGGTGGCATTTGTAGCTGGACAGACAAGAACCAGTATCAGCAATGACACCACTTCGGACAGAAACTTTTTGCTGTTTGGCACCGTCTTGACATGGGAGCGAATATCTCCAAGGCTTGGTGTTCTTATATGAGCTGTTGCAAAGTTTGACTGAATGATTTTCAACTGATCAGCCAGCAGCTCGTGTTTCGAATCATCGCCGTACATCTCACTCAGGTGCTGAAGTTCTTCTGTGATACCCTGCCCTCTTGCGCCTTTGAGGATACAGCTCTCTATTTTCTCATATTCATGGTATCCAGGCTGATCAAAGCGGTCATGGATGGCTTGGATGATGGTGTCCGCAGCTGAAAAGTATATCTGGTGGAAATGATCCTCAACTGTGGATGGAAAGTGTGCTGCGCCACCTCCTTGTTGAAGCCTGCAGGGAACCTGACAGGAAAAGCAAGCCATAGACAACATTCTCTTAGAGATATTGATGGCGAGAACACTTGCTGTGGGTTAGAAGAAATAAAGCTCATGAGTTACAACACAAGTAGAAGTAATACATTTATGATTATCACCGGGACACAGAATTGGGAACAAAATTAATATGAAAGATCAAACCCACCTTCCTTCGTCGAGGAAGTGTTGGTTCATCAACATCACATGACTGTTTCTTGCTGATAACCTCCACCCAGAACTTGCGAAACTCCTCATCTGTACGTAGATTTCTCAGCGTATCAAGAGTTTCCCTTGCCAAAACCTGAAGTACCAATAGCAGCAGAACAAAATTCCGTGAGAGGATTGTCATCTTCAAACTTGAATTCTTTTTCATCACATTTATTGCATACAATGCATATAATACACCAATGATGTCATACATTTGCACCAAATAACCGTAGCAAAGAGCGGCAATAACAGCAGCAGCAGCAGCTACTCACTCACCAGGCCTTCGGCGGCAGACAAATCCTCCTTCTGTAGCGTTGTACTGAGGTTATCAGCGAGTGTCAGCACTTTCTTTCCAAGGGAGACACCGAACAGGCAGTGGAATGACGAAAACTGTGCAGCAAGGCCATTGCAGCGTGCCGACATCTCATGATCATACCGGGACATTTCTGTAAACTTCTCCAGGCACGCTTGCAAACACTCGTAGTTGGACAGAATGCTGGCCAGTGCTGCAGCACGAACTGTCCACCTGGTTGGGCATAGAGTGCGCACTCCAGCTTCTTGTGGGGCAATCTCTGCCTTCAACCGCTTGTACTCGGCATTTCTCTTTGCAGAATACTGCAGGAGTTGGGTAAGTTCCAGAGCGTTATCCAGTGCATCTGTCACCACTTTCACGCCCCGGACCATATCTTGGCATGCTAAGTTCAACGCATGACCGTAGTAGTGTGTGTAGAGGGCTTTCGGCTGATGTCTCAGTATCTGCGTTGCAACACCATTCTCGTGGCCCTTCATTACGCCAGCACCATCATAACGCTGGCCACGGCGCATATTTTCACGCTAGTGCTTATGACTTTCAGCTATGCAAAATGCAAACATGATCACGTATCCAATACCGGTAGTCTATTATATTAATTATTCATATCTTTTTGCATCTTTCCCTCGAGTGGGTCTATTGTTATTTGGCAATTGTCTGTTATAGTCACCACTATAAATAAAAATCCAATCCAAATCCAATCCATATTCAGCTTCAAGTTCATCCTGACCAATGCGTCTCGTATGACAGCAACAATGGTGGCAGCATCCACTTGCGGAACACTATGAAAACCGATAAAATCCTCATGTGGCTCAAGGCTATCGTCCACCCACCCACCTGATCACCATCACACACTGCTCCGTCACACTGCAGTCCACTGTCTCATCCACCATGATTGAGAAGGGTCGATCGCTGATGTTGCTAGCAATTCGTCGCAGGACACGGATAGACATCAGCTTCAGGACTTCATTCTGGATGTCACCACTGGTATACTTACACCTCTTCCGCTCTAGCCACTGCTTCAGATCAGGGTGAAACTCCTGGAACAGCTGCATGGTCTGCATGAAGTTGCCATCCTTTTCATGGCTGTCTTCCGCTGCTGATCCTCGCAATGCCAGGCCTTGTCGTGCAAGAAACTTGATTCCTCGCAGTATCAGCAAGAAGTTTTCCCTCGCCGCCTTCCTCTCACGCGATAGCTGAGAACTTAGCAGCTCATCCACTGGAGTAGTGGTTGCCGGAATTGTGATGAGCTTCTCCACAGCTTCTTTGTGACACATTCTGGTTTCATGCCTGCCCATAACACGCATCGCTTCTTTCCAATTCTGGAAACCAGAAGAGATAAACGACATTTCAGCGGATTTGGTCGTCAGCAAACCAGCTTGTGAGGCCTTCACGCATACATGGCAAAAAGCGCTTTCACGTCTAACATCCCAGTGCAGCCAAGAAAACTTATCAAACCATCCGGCCTGAAACGAACGGTACGTAGGCTTGGCAATGCCAAAGGACCGAAGGGGAAATTGAATATTTCTTGGCTGATGAGGTTTGTCGCCAATTTCGACAGGCAACGCTTCAGTTGAAGCGGAGGCGGACATCGCCACCTTTTCTCTGCGCTGCCAGCCAAAGACTGACTTGACCCACTTACAGTGCCGGTCTCTCTGGAGGCGTGGGTTCGAAACCAACTATGCTATGCGCAGTGCATGCACACCCGCGGCGTGTGGCGGCCTGTATCTGTGAAGAAGCGGTCGGCGCGTCACTGGTCCACAAGTTTCTGCTCAATAGGTTTGCATGCATCTCGAATGTACTCCAAAGTAGAACTAGAGCACGTGTAAACTGTTTGGAGTGCAACTACCACTTCAGTACTGTCGGTCGCCAAAGAACCGGGGGGGGGGGGGGGGGGGGGTCAGCCTCCTAGCCCAGTCGGTTCCTATTTTCATTTACTACAGTTGATGGGCAGTTGAGTCCTCGTGTATACATTGGTATGCTGTGCTTGATGAAATGCTAGCCTGGCCGTTCTTCGGCGCTCGGTTCTTCGGCGCTCCGTTCTTCAGCGCTCCGTTCTTCGGCGCTCCGTTCTTCGGCGCTCCGTTCTTCGGCGCTCCGTTCTTCGGCGCTCCGTTCTTCGGCGCTCCGTTCTTCGGCGCTCCGTTCTTCGGCGCTCCGTTCTTCGGCGCTCCGTTCTTCGGCGCCCGATAGTACTGTAGTCTACTAGTAGTGTGCAGTGCAAGCACAGGCTTGCTGCACCAGTGAAGGTCAATCTATACAGTTACTACATGTAGCAGAGTCTACCAAGAGTCCATACCCCCCCCCCCCCCCATGGACCTTCTGGACTTGTGGACTTATAGACTGATGGACTCTTGCCTTGGTATATGGTAGTAGATCTACGAGTCATGACGCATACATGCCATGCAGTTCCGTAGTCGACAGTCTAGTCTAGTCACGCGTTACACGGTGCAGCGACCTGACTGGTGCACCGGTGACGGATTGCGCTCACAATCACGTATGGTCATGTACAAACTCGATACCCCCATTTTTTTTACACCGGATATGGACGTTCCGCGTTTACCACCTGGAGCCAAAAGTGGTACGGCTCGAGCCGTACCAGTCGTACCGCTTCCGACGCCCTTGGTATAGCGTAACTTGTAGTTCCTTGGTCTTTCTCTTTTGTATAAATTAAACTTTGGCTCTCCATCTGAGTCCATTCTATTTATTTATTTAAGGATTCCCCAAAGGCTGTTCGCCTGTCGAGGGGGTTTCCTAAAAATACAAGCAACTTGTTTTTTCATTTCCGGTGAATCGGTGATCTTTTCCCTTCGTTAGCGATGAGTCCCAGGCCGATTTGCTGTAGAGTCCTTATGCTTTAGGTATTGAAAAGAGTGATTTTCTGTTTAGAAGCTTTCCTTTCCTTACAGTGTTAAAGACGGTAAAACACAAACTAAAAAGCAAAACATGCATGATTAATTGCTTATTCTGTTTGGCTCACTCTACCCAGAGAAGTTAAGGATCTGACCTCACTCCGCCTGTTTAAGATCCGTGCCGCCCCTTATTTACTACGACATAAATAGCTCATTATCCACATGTGCTTTGCGTCTCTGTGTTTTTCACTGTTTTTATTAGACATTATCTTTCTTTACGGAGTTGTTGTTGCTGTTCATTTTGCTACTCTTTCTTTTTCCCTCCCCTTACTTTTATTTATCGCCGTGGTTGGCAATCACCCACTCTCTTCACATTGGCCGGTGTTTCCACCGAGTCTTGAGATGTTGTAATAAATATAAATATAAATATAAATATAAATATGATGATGTTTTGCTGCTATGACTACAGTGCGACTGATTGGCTTTTCTTAATTGACGTATTTGCTCTGCGCACGTGCGTGCGTCCATGTGTGCATGTGTGTGTGTGTGTGTGTGTGTGTGTATGTGTGTGTGTATGTGTGTGTGTGCATATGTGCGTATGTGCATGTGTGGATGCGTCTGTGTTTCTGTGCGTATGGGTCTGTGTTTCACCTTAGATGTTTGGGCAATGTGGAGACACTCAGTACGAAGGAGGAGTGGATATTCATCGCAGTAGCGGTAAGGGGTCGTGCTCTTCCTTTCTGCTTTGTCAACCAGCTTGAAAATATTATTGGATGAAAGTATATCGAGTATACTCAAACCTCGTTTATCCGGGCGGTCCGGGTACCGTGCACTGCCCGTTACTTTGAAATGTACGTATCTCCGAATCACGTACATTTTGATGGGGAAACCCCATAGATATGGCATGTGACGTCACTATTTCCACAAGAAAGTGACAAAAAGAGTTGTAATATTTCCACTGGAATTCGCCCCCAAAGGGTCCGGATAAGCGAAGTATGAGTGTATGGTATCTACTTGCCGTCTGCAGTGTTTGTTCGGCGAGCTGTGAACCATTCACACCCTGAAACATACATTAAAACCTGTAACTAAAGACCACCGTGACTAGCGACCAGCCTGGTACTACAGACCACGTCGCCAGGCATGGACGGTCTCACATTCATATTTTGGTTGTGCGCTGCAAACCCCTAACTACAGTCCATTTCAAAACTATAGACGCATACCTAGGCAAAAACTGTTATGCCAGCATCTATACCACATAAAATCTGTGATCACTTTGTGCATAATTTTTTCCAAATTGGGCGACTGTTATCCAATCGTTTAGAAACTATAGAGAGTAATTGTGGAGCGGTCCTGAGCAATATTCCGAAAACTATTCTCAAAAAGTTCCAGCCAAATTTGAAATATTTCAAAACCCCTACGCGTCTATAGTTTTGAAATGGACTGTAAGGACCACCTGCCACTGAAGACCGCTTTCTCTGGCCCCAAGGGGTGGTTGTTAGTCACAGGTTTTACTGTATGGTTGTGCTATGCAAACCTCTAACTAAAGACCACCTGCCACTGAAGACCGCTTTCTCTGGCCCCAAGGGGTGGTTGTTTGTCACAGGTTTTACTGTATGGTAAGTAAACAAATATTCCTCGCATATTTATTTTCGGCTATTTTCGGCCTGGTTACTGTATAGCAGGAAATTCTCGGACGGAATTTTATTTTCGTACGATTTCGTACATGGCCTCTTTTGTACTAAAATGAATTCTGTACTAAAATTTGTTCATGTGAAATTATGGACACGATACATGCATACTCCTTGCGAACACATCCATTTAGTATGCAGCACTGTCTGAAAATAAAATCCGTACGAAAGGAGGAAATTCGGCTTTGTCCGAAAATATTTCCGTCCGAACATTTCCTGCTGTACAGTATGCTTGGTCGAAAATGTGTTGCAGCCGGAATTTTGTTTTGCAACGTTCAGTGTGACAGTGTATACATGCGGCAGCAGTTCAGGCCGAAAATTTGATGCGGCCAAAATAGGTTTAGCCCTGGGAGGCCGAAATTTGAATGGGCTGAAAATTTGTAGACGTACGGTATTTTCGAAACCCAACAGGACTCAAATCTCTGGGACCTTGCATGTCTTGAGCAATGCTCTACTACTAGTCTAGCCATTTTCTTCTTCTTTTTTTTAACTTTCTGGCAGTTTACTTCCCTGACTGTTTACATTTTGCATTTGCTTGCATCTGCCGCTAGGGTTTACCGGGTGTTAGCGGCCATCGTGAGTTCCCTTTTGGAACGGATACGATAATTTACTTTTTTTAAAAACTTTTTTTACTGTTTACATTGAGTGGAAGTTCCCGTTTCCGTTACTGCATTTTCCGGTGTGTTACCCGCACTGAGGTCTAAGCCCCCTCCCCCCACCCCTTCCGGGCCCAAGATTCGTATCTCATTTGTTTTGGACATTTGGAGTATAAGCCGCACGTCGGATTTTGAATTTCTGGTCATCCAAAGTTGATGGGTTCTCAGGGCTCTATCCAAAGGAGGGTAGGGGGCCACAGCGCCCTCCTACTCTGATTGAGCCCACCCCGTGAAAGAGTGCCCCTGCTCTATTTTTTTTGTCGATTTTTGTATTTTTCATGCCATTCAACCAAGATGCAGTCGATAGTCAGTACATGTACTAGAAGGTTCATAAAGGCAAATATGTCTGGGGTGAAGTTGGGGGTTCGCCATTATTTGGAAAATGGGAAAATGGAACCCTGGTACTAGTAGCACATGCGAGACGTTTACCAATGGTTTAAAAGTTGAGAAGCACGACCAGCAAAAGTTTCTGTTTGTCCCTCACTCAGAACTCGCAACATAAAAGCATCATCGTACAACTGCAATGATGGATTTCTGTGCATGAAAAGTATATTATAAAAAGTAGTTGATTTACTTCAAACATGGGTTTTGTACATGGCACGCCGTATCACTGGTTGATTCATGGCCTGCATTCAGACTCCAAGCCGCAGGGGTGATTTTTGAGTTTTTTTAGACGTCTGAAAGTGCGGCTTGCACCAGTGTTTGCTTCAGAGCCAGGTCAACGACCCGGTTCGGGGGTACTTGGACCCGTTTGGAAAAAAGAACACCGGATCACGTGTGACCCGGTTGGGAATACTGTAATTTCACAAATTTTCGGTGTACTGCTATTTTCGGTTCTTTTGGTGCGTCTCTTTCATACCTAACATTTCAATAAACGAACAAACACTAACAGACATGATCCAATAGGGAACTGCTTCCCTGTACCTAAAATTTCTGTTCACCTAACCTGGCCTTTTGCCCTCATACTGAAAATATTGGGCACCGAAAATTTCTGAAATTTATTGTACATCATGGAGTCCTGACAGATTTACGGCTTCTTGATGTACATGCAGCTGCCGCACTTGAACGTACCCAGCTCTGACCCAGTTTTTTTCATTTCACGGAGAAGGTGGAGAGTCCGAACGTGCCGGTTAAATAAACACTATTATGTCACAAAAAAAGAAGTTGACAAACCCCCTTTCAATTTGAAACTCGGGTATTGAGCCAATAATAAAAGTAGAAAGGAAAAGGACATATGGAAACGAGTTAAGAGTAACTCTCCACCACTGTAACTAGATACTATATACAGTCAGAAAGTGCAACAACTAGGCACAAAACTGACAGAGTACTGAGACATTCGACGTCCTGACACCTAGCTTCAACACATCTCCGTAGCGCTAACCGACAGCCTTCCAACTTGGAAGGTTCAAGGTTATGGAAAGACCAAAGAGGGGAAGGCAAGCGCAACGAAAACGAGCACAAGCTACAGTCCCAACGGAACAAAGAATGTCGATTGTCACTGGACGATGACGAGACCAGTAGGCGATTTGACAAAGCGGTCTAACTACAATTCGAAGCAGCAAAGCAGCACACCACCCAACTTGGGTGGGTCAAAAATATCAAAGATAAGTTAAGAAGGGGGAAGCTTTGCGAGAACGAATTGTACAAGCCGAAATCTAAACTCCTACAGTGCTCCTCATGCATGACATTGTGATGGACTAGTTGACTACAAAACAAGTTGTTTCACACGACGTACGTTTCGCCGTATGGTTCGTGACGGCTCATCAGGTGTGCAATTTGAAACTCGGGTATTGAGCCAATAATAAAAGTAGAAAGGAAAAGGACATATGGAAACGAGTTAAGAGTAACTCTCCACCACTGTAACTAGATACTATATACAGTCAGAAAGTGCAACAACTAGGCACAAAACTGACCGAGTACTGAGACATTCGACGTCCTGACACCTAGCTTCAACACATCTCCGTAGCGCTAACCGACAGCCTTCCAACTTGGAAGGTTCAAGGTTATGGAAAGACCAAAGAGGGGAAGGCAATCCCGTCCAGTGACAATCGACATTCTTTGTTCCGTTGGGACTGTAGCTTGTGCTCGTTTTCGTTGCGCTTGCCTTCCCCACTTTGGTCTTTCCATAACCTTGAACCTTCCAAGTTGGAAGGCTGTCGGTTAGCGCTACGGAGATGTGTTGAAGCTAGGTGTCAGGACGTCGAATGTCTCAGTACTCTGTCAGTTTTGTGCCTAGTTGTTGCACTTTCGGACTGTATATAGTATCTAGTTACAGTGGTGGAGAGTTACTCTTAACTCGTTTCCATTATGTCCTTTTCCTTTCTACAAACCCCCTTTCATTTATTTTAAGAAAAGGAAAAAAAAGCTCTGAGCTGGTTGCAAGAGTTGTGCCACGCATGTACCCGGTTGGTTTGAAATCCTAGAGCAGACACAGAACACAGTCACAAAAATACTGTGAATGATTTATGTCTGTTTCCACAGGCTGGTATCATTATTCTTCATGTGTTGATGGCGAAAAGAAAATCAAGCGGTGGCAGAGTAGCTATA
Organism: Sycon ciliatum; assembly: GCF_964019385.1. Lineage (NCBI taxonomy): Eukaryota > Metazoa > Porifera > Calcarea > Leucosolenida > Sycettidae > Sycon > Sycon ciliatum. The sequence continues at coordinate 17,145,426 of NC_088649.1, read as the reverse complement.
CCAGTGTAAGTCTTTGGTTTGTGTGTGTGCGTGTGTGTGTGTGTGCGTGCGTGTATACGTCACTACATGTGTGTGTGTGTGTGTGTGTGTACGTGTACGTGTACGTGTACGTGTGTGTGTGTGTGTGTGTGTATGTGTGTGTGTGTGTGGGGGGGGGGGGAGGGGGTGCTTGTGCGTACTGTCTATACTGGTTGCCCCAGCAAGTGTAGGGTTTGCATAGGTAACTGTCTTGGCCGTTTCTTGCCGATGTACTCGGTGTGGTGTAGACCAGGTGTGCATTGGTGGTCGATTCACATGACTTCGCAGGTTGTGTGGATTAGACATTTATCTGGCGCTAGTCTTGATCTGTCTCATTCAGATCTTGTCCACTATCTTCATCGTTGCTATCAGAGAGAATATGCGCGTGATCAAACCGAAAATTCGATTTGCTGATGCTCCGTACTATTAACATGTCGTTGTGCATGTGTTCTCTTTCCTTTGCAGGCCCATTGACTTTCTCCTGCTATCGGATCGACGCCGGCGTGCAGCCTACTGTCTGGTGTACGGTGGAGCCACGGCAGGCATTGGTACGATCCTACTGGGCAATACCCTGTTCCCAGAGGCAGAGGTCAAGGACAATCCGTTTATAGCAGGTAAGCAGAACGCGGCTGGCGCATCCGTGGTAACCGTGCAGTGCCGTTGCTCCTGGCGCCGCGCACTCCGTCGAATTTCTACGCGCCGTCAATTGTTCCAGTTTGTGAAACCTCTTCTGTGTGTGTGTGTGTGTGTGTGTGTGTGTGTGTGTGTGTGTGTGTGTGTGTGTGTGTCCCATATGGTGCAGTGGTATGTGCAATCGATTTCCAATCGAGGGGTTGCGGGTTCAATTCCCGGCGATCATGGTCGCACACGTCTTTCTTCTCTTTCTCGGACTCTTCCTGACTTTTCTTTCATTCTCCTGGGTGGTTACCAACAGCCAGTGTATGCCGGAGTATGTGGTGTGGTGTGTGTGCGTAAAAAAAATGGAAAAATGGAAAATAGGGATTCACTGGCCAGAAAAAGTCACTTCAAACAGCTGTGTGGTGGATACCAGGCTAAAAAAATAGTGGCGGTCAATTCATCAGCCTTGCAAGCTGTTGAATGGTGTAATCCCAGCACAAGTTGCTATGTCTAACATAGCTGTTCGCTATCATCGCTTCCGCGATGGGCATGTCTGAGGTCTGAGGTGTGAAAATGCAGTGTTAAAGCTATACATGCACCGCTGTACAAAACGTTCTAGCTTTGAAGCTACAGTTGCGCTCGGTGGAATCCGACGCAAAGTGCAAAGCTTGCGCCCTGGACCAATTCCGATTACATCTTTGTATTTACACACTCCTATGCACGTGCAGCCACATTCCGATTTCCCCCGAGGTCAACTGTGCTTCAGCGTAGTAGACGTCCGAATTGCGGTGTTGAACCGACGCATGCACTGCTGCACAGTATGCATACCGATGCAGTGCTGATAGTAAAAAAAGAAAGAAAAAAAAGAAGAAGAAAAAAGATGTGTCTAGGGAAGTAACTGTGCAATGTCCAGCGCTGCAAGTCATATCCGATTCACGTTTTAATGTGTACTTTACAGTAGCGAGGTTTCGCTTCACGTTGTTCTGCACTGCACCGTGAAACTCGCGTTCACGTCGAACGTGAGTGGACCTCGGCTCACGTCACGAACGGGAGTTTCGACGCCAAAATTTGCCGCACCGACGTGAAATTTCACGGTGTAGTGCAGAAACAACGTGAAGCGAAACCTCTCTAGTGTTCATGTACAGTGATGCTAAATAGAGAGGTTAAAAAGATGCACGTTATTTCTGACGTGACGTGAAAGTTCTGCTCGCGTTCTTTTGGCTCGCGTGTCGAAAAGCAACGCGGGTGACCTGCAGCTCACGTCTAAATGTGGAGCTTTACGCCAAATTTGACGTGAAATTGCGCGTCACGTCGGAAACAACGTGCATCGTCACGTCTCTAATGAAGTCCAGTGGCGAGAGTCAAGCTTGCGCCTTGCACATTTTCGCAGCCCAGTGTTCGCAGGTCCGCAGGCTGCACAACGCCCGGCGCCTACTCGAGACACTCGACTGGATTTCATTGAGCAGTGCTGTAGTTCCTAACCCCTGATGTAAAACAGGTCGGGAAAGCAAACCAGTGTGTGAAGGGGGTGGTGGTGGTGTTTTTTTGTTTTTTTATTCATTTTTTTTACTAAAATGTGGGGGGGGGGAAGGGTTGGTTAAAGCTGCATTAAGATCGTCTCGGCTCTGCCACGTTTAGCCTCATGTTGGAGTATCCGTTGGAATTTGTTTACTTTGTACTTGACAGAATCTGAACGTGAGTGACATTCTAAGCGGTTGAAGTGCAGTTTCGGTCGCTAGGGATTAAGTGTGTATTTGCTGTTTAGAGGCATGATTGCCAGGCTTTTCGGAAACATTTACATGTTTGTGTTCATGTGAGGTTTGGGCATTCTTTGTGTGTATCTGTGTTCGTGTGTTCGCCCATGTGTGTGTGTGTGTGTGTGTGTGTATGTGTGTGTGTGTGTGTGTGTGTGTGTGTGTGCACGTGTATGCGTGTGCTCGTGCGTGAGAGCATGTGTGTGTGTGTGTGTGTATGCGATCGTGCGTGTGTGTTTGCGCATGCATATGTTCCTGTGCGTGTGTGTACACATCCATGCATGCCTTCTCTCCGCTCACAGTCTTGGTGAAGATTCTCTCCTTCTCGCTCGTCGGCTTGGTCTACTATCCTATGTTCATCTCCGTGACCACTTCCAACTCCATCATAAGCAACATCATTGGTCTGCTCTACACGAGTTCCTTGTGAGTGCATTGGTACAGTATTATTATTATTGTGAAAAAGGAGAAGGAAAAAAAATGTTACGAGTTATGACTAACTGTCCATCAACGTAACCAGATCTTATACGGTCAGCGAGTTTTTTCCTTCTCCTTTTTCACCATAATTTAATTGGCTCACGATCCGAGTTGAATTATTATTATTATTATTATTATTATTTTGCTTGTTCGCGTTGACATCACCAAGCAAGCTTGGCTAGTCTTCGCACAAGCCAAATGAACTAAAGAAATGAGGATCCGAACGAGAATGGGCACAGTGTGGTGCTCAATGAAATCCAGTCGTGTGAGTCAAGCGTGCGCCCTGCACTGTGTCTCAGCCCAGTGTTCGCAGGCCTGGGGCTGCGCAACGCCCGGCGCGCGCGTGAGCGACGCGACTGGATTTCGTTGAGCAGCACTGGTAGCTTGTAGTCTGATTTTCATATGCATCCCATGGCATCGTACCTCCTGTGGCAGCCGTCTCAGGCCAGTCTGTGCTTTGTACGTATCTGTGCGCCTATCTTCCCTGGATCTGAATTTTTGCATTTCTTGCTTGTTTTTTTTTATGAGGAATCTCATTGTCACGACGATGGTCTAATCTGGAGTGGGATCTTTTCTCCAGCTTTTGTTTTCGCTGGTCGTGCAGTGTTGAGTCTGTAGTCATTCTAATGCTCTTTATTCTTCAACTGTTTTGTTGTTGCTGCTGTTGTTGTTGCTGCTCCTGCTGCTGCTGCTGGTGCTGCTGCTGCTGGTGGTGATGCCGCTCCTGCTGCTGCTGGTGGTGGTGCTGTTGCTGCTGTTGCTGTTGCTGCTGCTGTTGTTGCGGCTGCTGCTGCTACTGCTGCTGTTGTTGTTGTTGTTCCAGTTTGGTAGCCAAGATTGTGTTTCTGGCCGAGTGTCCAGATACTCTTGTGAGTATAGCTGTGCTGGCACTAGTCAGCCTCGCATGCTCATCACTGCAAGATCCTACTCAACTGTCGTTACGATGATGTGAACGCTTTTACACGGAACAGAGTGGAGTTCACATCAGATTGTCATGTGACTATATTTGTGCAGAAAGTGATCATGTCATGTGTACAGTGGAACCAACATGGCCACCGACATCACGTGACCCATAGTTGCAGGGGTTGAGTGGAGTTGGAGCCAACATGGCCGACATCACGTGACCCATAGATGCTGGGGTTGGCTGGAGTTGGAACCAACATGGCCGACATCACGTGACCCATAGATGCAGGGGTTGAGTGGAGTTGGAACCAACATGACTGTCACGCAGATTTTGAGTTTTTTGCGCTCCATACATGATTTTATTTTCATTATTTTATTGGTTTGGTGAGACTGCCATGATAGGTATCCATTTACCTCTGGAGAATCCGTAAATAAACAAACAAACAAACAAAAGCATGATCATGTGATAGACGTAAAACCACTCTATTATAATCACTATTGACTTGCTGGTGGGAACATACACATTTTGGAGATGTTTCTTATAACGGCCATTTCGAATCTAAAATGCTTGAAGAAATGTTTGTTATGGTTGTCTTGTCATTTTCTGTTGTGCGCCGCCTCGACTTGACTGCTGATAACTTTTGTTTGGATTTATGTGTGCGCGGGCGTATGTGTGTGTGCGTGTGTGTGCACACGTTTCGTCTGCCCAGACGGCTGTGAGTTTGGTTCTGTCTAACTTGCCAGCCTTCCTGGCTATCGTGGTCATCATCTTGTACCTCCTAACCAAATTGGTGCGGAACATAAAGAGGGGATCTGAGGAGGAGGTGAGCTGCTCAGAATCTGTATATCTCCTTAGTAGGAGTATGAATGGCAGTTGCGTGTCCGTTCCCGTGTCTGTGCGTCTGTTTGTGTGCCTGCTTGTGTGTTCGCTTATGTGTCAGTTTGTTTGTCCGTTTATGTGTGTGTGCGTGTGTGTGTGTGTGTGTGTGTGTGTGTGTGTGTGTGCCTGATTGTGTGTCTGAGTGTCTGCTTGTGTGGCTAATTGCCTGTGTGATACGTTCGCTCTCACACACGTCTGTGTCATTGTTCTCTATACTGTGCTGTCAGAGCTGGCCGCTTGAACCCCAGGAAGAGACACCCGTGCTGGACGCTGACGAAAACATCTGGCAGGTGGCTTACGTCAAGCGTCTGTTCCATCCACAGTGAGTCTCTTTACAGTCCATTTCAAAACTATAGACGCGTACCTAGGCCAAAACCGTTATGCCAGCATCTATACCACATAAAATCTGTGATCACTTTGTGCATAATTTTTTCTAAATTGGGCATCTGTTATCCAATCGTTTAGAAACTATATGAGAGTAATTGTGGAGCGGTCCTGAGCAATATTCCGAAAACTATTCTCAAAAAGTTCCAGCCAACTTTGAAATAATATTATTTCAAAAACCCTACGCGTCTATAGTTTTGAAACTGACTGTAGAGGACTGTAACTCAACAAATATTGGGCGCATATTTATTTTCGGCTATTTTCGGCCGGCCTGTTCATGTTTGGCCGTAAATTTTGTTGCGGCCGAAAATTTTGTTTTGCAAGGTTCAGTGTGACAGCGTATGCATGCGGCATCAGGACAGGCCGAAAATTTGATGCGGCCGAAATGGATTTTAGCCCTGGGAGGCCGACATTTGAATGGGCCGAAAATTTGTGGACTTACAGTATTTTTACCATACATGTACTCCGATGTGTATTTTGAAAATACACATCAGTTTGTCATGTGACTAAGGGCGCATTCGAATTGTCACTCTTTGATTTTTCGAGGAGTTTCGTTTTTCTGAAGAGGTGGCCTTATTGGCCTCTTCAGAAAAACGAAGCTCCTCGAAACTCCACAACCTCATCCGATGGGAGAGGTGGATTAGTTTCGAAGAGTTTGGAATAGCTACGTCACGTAGTACGTGGAGAGGGTAGATCTGATCGGACGTCATCATCGCCATGACAATTCCACTGAAAAACTCTAAAATGATTGAAATCGTTCTAATGGGACACTTCAACTAATCTCTTTTAAAAATTTGTTTGAACAGTTGATGAAGACAATTCGAACGCGCCCTAAATTTGTGCAGAAAGTAACCATAGCCTGTGGACAAGTGGAGCCCAAATTTGCCAGCAATTCTTCCAGGAAAATATCCACATCTCCCATGCTGGCCAACTCCCACATTTCCCATGCGGGCAAATTCCGAGCAAAAACATCAAACTCTTACAGGATCCGGGTGTGTTTGGCACTTTTATTCTGATTTTTTGGTTTCGTTGGGGCAATTTCGCCTGCAATGTCAGGGGTACTTTAGCTGGCTTCTGTACCCTTGGGGTCCAGCACATGTTGCATCCACAGTTGAGTCTATAGAGCACCTTCACATCTTGGTCATGTGACTCAATTTTGTGCAGAAAGTGATCATGATTGTCATGTGGACTGTGGAACAAACATGGCCGACATCACGTGACCCATAGATGCAGGTGTTGTGTGGAGTTTGTTAGACGCAACCTGTGGTTGTCCTTAACAGTCATGTGACTGATGTGAAACCACACGATAGAGCGTTTTCGGGATTTAGCCCTTTCGCCTCTGGTTGGTGGATCTGATCTATCCTCCCCCACCGTTTAGGAGCCGCATCTGACGCCTGATCATGGGGTGGTGGCGTCCCACGGAAGCGGAAAGGTGGTTCTCGACCAGGGAGTTCAGGGCTCACCACGACCATACAAAATTCAAAAAGCGTCGACCACCATTTTGAAAACATGGCGTTGCCGCCAAAGCCAGAGTTTGTGCAGTCATAGCGGCTACGCACCCGAGTTCATGCTCATCGATGTACAGCGATGTACAATCTAGTCGTAAAATACCGGTATTTTACGACTCCCTGGTCTACTCTGTACAGCGAAGGGCCAGTGCCGAAGCGAATCTTGTTGTTTGATGTCGGGAAAGACACGCGGAGAAGACGTCCTTTCTCCAAGTCATTTTTCTCAATCCGCTGGTGGGTGTCGACCAAGATATGTCCGTGAGGTACTGGTGAACTTGAGTCCTGGCATCTACAAGAATTTGCCGCGCCTAGCTAACCAATGTTGTCAGTAGAACTCAGCATTTCCTGATCGCGACTCGGCACTCTTTTCTGTTTGGCCTCGCAGCTTTCACGCTGCGAGTGGGGAGTTTCCTGGCCACAAATGAATCCCTCAGTCATGACCATGATGAGAGGTGACTGGTATGATCCCTGACTGGCATGAGTCCTTTAGCTTGAGTCAACACGAAGGTAAACTCTTCACTTGGAACGCTTGCTGTCTCCTCCGTCCTTTCTTGTTGCACTTGCAGATATGCGCACGGCTGCCAGTTTTTGTCGGTGCGCGCGGCGACGCACGGCCGACCTTGATGTCTTCAAAAAAGTAGAACAGCGGTTCTCCTACGCCGATTCTCACCATCGATAGCTCATTTTCAAGGTCTTGGAATTCTCTATCGGTTTACCGTCCCCGATTTTTAATTTTCTCTTCATTCACTTGTTCGCACGCCTTCGCGTTTGAGTGATTTCACCATCCGATCTCAGCCAAACGAAGGCCAAATCGAAAAATTCAAGACGGTAACCCTCCAAAGACACACCTTCTGAACACGAATCCACAAGTGCCTAATGTCTAAAACCAACGAATACAGCCAAGCTCCACTCAGAAAACACCCCACAATTGCAAGAAACAGCCCGTTTTGCCGTGCGCTGATTGGTCAAATCCAAATGACCGTTATTGACGCTTTGTATGGTCGTGGTGAGCCCTGGAGTTGTACGACTCCTTGTTCTTCACCTGCCCGGTACGCAAAACCGTCGAATGTTTTTAGGTACTACAGTACAGTCGGAGTAAAAAACCGGCCACGGCTCTACATCAGGGAGTCGTAATATACTGGTATTTTACGACTCCCTGATGTACATGGCATAGTCTAACCCATGCACTAGCACAGTACGTACCTATCATGTGACATAACTACACTACACTACTGCTCAGTGAAGTCCAGTCGCGTCGCTCAAGTAAGCGCCGGCCCGCGGTGGTTGCGCAGCCCGAAACCTGCTGCGAACGCTGGGCTGCGAAATGGTGCAAGACGCAAAACGTCAGTGACGCGACTGATTCCATTGGCCAGCACTGTAGTACCTGCATAGTCAGGTGCAGTCAGTGCAGTCAGTGCAGTCGGTGCAGTCAGTGCAGTCAGTGCAATCAGTGCACTCAGTGCACTCAGTGCACTCAGTGCAGTGCTGGTAGATCTGAATCAACCACTGGTAAAAAGCATGCATGCCACCATGTGGTACCACCGTGTCCGCACACCATACCTCTGTATCGGCCTGGCCGGCTATTTGTGTTTGGCGACAGCTGTACTACTACTGCTACATAGTACGAAAAGGATGTTGAGTGCTGATGAACGGGTATGGATCACAAGCATCATGCAGCAATCATGGAGTACAATGTACAGTTCATTCATTGGAAACTGGCACCCTAACTTTTTGGTGTCTCTCTCACATAGTTGTAGATATCGTGAAAACAACAGTACATCCTACATTGTGTGACCTGTGCAGTTACTCCTTGCCACATTTGAGGGCAGAAAAGTCCAAGAACTGGGAAATAGAAATTCAGCCAGGTTTTACCAAAATAGGACAGGTATGCCATGGCAATATGTATGGACAAGCAGATCCCAAACCCAGGTTTTTTAGATTTAAAGTGAGTTTTGATCCTCAATTCAGCCCAAATTGGAGTTGACTTTCAAAAGCCAGCGGGACTGTTTCCGGTGAATGAACTGTATTACAATGCCTAAATTAAATAATGGCTTGTACTAGTCCCTGATCAGAAGCATGAGCACTGCGTAAAAGTTCACAAAGGCCAAGGGCTGGTGAACACCACATGGCCGAAAGAATAGTACCATGAAAAAAGCGCTATAAAGAAAAGCGTACTGAAATCTCTAAACACCTGCAGTTTTGAATCCACATCCGTTTCCATGGCAATCCATGATCTCTGTGTGTGTGTGTGTGTGTGTGTGTGTGTGTGCGTGTGTGCATGCGTGTGTGTGCATGCGTGTGTGTGCGTACATGCGTGTGGGTGTGTGTGTGTGCATGCGTGTGCGTGCATGCGTGCGTGCGTGCATGTGCGTGCGTGCGTGTGTGTGCTTGTAGAGTTGGAGTTGCTCCTGTAGGCAGGCACTGCTTGACAATATTCTGTTCTTGTTGTTTTTTTGTTCTGCCAGGCCACCACCCAGTGAGCAAGTGTCATCATGCTTCAAGCACTGGAAGCTACAGGTGTATAACCCCGATCATCGTAAGTACTGTCATTTCACAAATTTTCGGTGTACTTTTATTTTCGGTACTTTCGGTGCAGCTGTTTCATACCTAAAATTTCAATACACCGAACAAACACTAACACATATAATCCAATAGGGAACTGCTTCTCTGTACCGAAAATTTCTGCTCACCTAACCTGGCCTTTTGCCCTCATACCGAAAAATTTGAGCACCCAAAATTTCTGAAATTGGAGTAATCTCATTTCCAAGTCAGTAGGCAATGCGTCCACATTCCTGTAGCACAAAATAATGATGTCGGACTCTAAAGGGACCACTGTATAATAGGTTCCGTCCTTTTAATAAAATACCCAATAAGGGCGCGTTCAGACTGGGCGTGAACAGCCACCGGAATGCTGCAGCGTAATCCCGGGAATCGCAATCACACTGTACATGTATCCCGCTGGAATGGTGAGTACATGTCATACGTTTACAGACTTTGACAAGCTTTTTACATAATCAATCGATATTTTAAATTTTTGATTTGACTCAGTTTGAGTTGGACATCAAAATAAACTAATTCATTCTGTTGAGATACTGGATCATTGTGCTTTTGCTTGTGCTTGTCGACGGAAAGAATACGATGTCCGGAGTGTTTGGTGCTCGGGTGGTCTTGCAAGGGCGAGGTGATCATGTACATACTCCTGTCGGCCTGCGGTCTAGAACGACAACAGCGTCGTGTAGATTGTCTTCGGGTAAATCCCAGCACACAAGGAGGCGATGTTTACCTCGTGACATCCAGTCACCTTTGCCTGGCAGCTGCTCTCGTTGGAGGAGGCAATCTGTCCTTTTTGCCACTGCTTGCCGCAGAAGAGGTGGCAGCTTGTAGGAGAGCGAGGCGGTGGTGGTGGTTCATCCATCGAGGTCGTCCTGGATTTTGGGAGGAGAAAGTGCAACTGTGGCACAGAGTGGCAGATAATTAAAGCATTCCAGGTGAGGCAGACGTATCTGGATCAGAGATAGCTGAGAACGTACCGGTTTGACTGTCGCACATTTTTTTTTGGACAAGTCCAAGAACACCTTCGATGCCAGGTCACCCGTTTGCGTTCACCTGTAGCACCAGAGAAGAGGTTTGCCATCACATTGCATTGGCTGGCCCATGCCCTCACATTTGACCAGCTTTCACAGGTGTACTGCACAGGATCATCTACTGCCCACCAAATCGTTCACGACACTATCGCAGTGGTGAAGACCCTGGTCTCGAAATGTACTATGTTCCCTTCTGGCAACGAGCTGCAAACAGTCATGGCTGGCTTTGAAGACCTGGCAAACTTGCGTCTGTGCGCTGGAGCTATTGACGGTACATTCGTCCACATCAAAAAGCCAGCCCTGTGGGGCGATACTTACTGGTGCTATAAAAACTTCATAGCAATTATTATGCTCGTCGTTTGTGACGGAGATATTGAGTTCGTCTTACTTCCGCAACAGGCTTTGGAGAAGTTGGGCATTTAATGTCTTCTAATCCATACGCACTTCAGCGGCTTTCACTTCTCTGGCCTCTTCTCGTTTCTCCTGGTACTCCCTCTCTTCCCTTGTCTTCTTTTCATCATACTCCCGCTTTTCTCGCTCACGCCGGTCGTCCTCCTCCCGTCTCTCCCTTGCACGTCGATCATCCTCTTCCCTTCTTTCTCTTTCTCGCCGATCCTCATTCTCTTGTCGGCGTGCCTCCATGCGCTCCTGAAACTCCTCGTTCTGCCGTGATCTTTCCTGATCGGCTTGTATCTGGCGCTCCTGCAATTCCAGAACGGTATCTATCATAGATGGATTATGATCCTCCCGCTTTCGGGTTGTTTTTCGGGCAGGCTTCCGGCCAGGCTCAAGCTGAGAAGCAACCTCGGACTCAGAGTCCGACGATCGGCGGCAGCGGCGAGAATGAACAACAATGGGAGAATGAACAACGGGAGACGCTGTGATGGATGCGGCACCAGCAACACTGGTGGTCGATGTCTGATAGTGTTGCCCCTGTTGGGGATGCAGGTGGTCCGTCCGTAGCTGGGCTCACGAAAACAGTGTCCTCGTTGTTCCCTCCAGGACCTAGCGACTGATATTTGAAGAACAACGAGTGGTAGAGTTGGAAATACCCCCACTCTTTGTATGCAGCCTGTGCAGTGGAGGAAATGGGAGGAAAGAGAGAGAGGGAGAGAGGGAGAGAGAGAGAAGAGAGAGAGAGAGAGAGAGAGAGAGAGAGAGAGAGAGAGAGAGAGAGAGAGAGAGAGAGAGAGAGAGAGAGAGAGAGAGAGAGAGGGAGGGAGGGAGGGAGGGAGGGAGGGAGGGAGGGAGGGAGGGAGGGAGGGAGGGAGGGAGGGAGGGAGGGAGGGAGGGAGGGAGGGAGGGAGGGAGGGAGAGAAAGAGAGAGAGAAAGAGAGAGAGAAAATAGAGAGAGACGGACAGGTAAATGGAGATTTCACTTGGCATGTGATTTTCGACGATACTCCCATCCGGACCAGCATATAAAG
>NC_088649.1:17123876-17128876 GCF_964019385.1 Sycon ciliatum | reverse complement strand
ATCACCCCATGTGAATAGAGTGAATGGATTCCGAATCGATTCCAGGGCTCATGACATGAAAATCGAACGACTTGAATGCACTTGAATCGATTCATGAATCGATTCAAGTCTGTAATCGAACGCACTCACTGAGCTGTAGCTGTGGTGTACATCGGGGATTGGATTTCCTTGAGCTGTATTTTTCTGGACATCGGGGGTTGGATTTCATTGTGCGTAACTGTGGTGTGCATCGGGGGTTGGATTTCACTGGGCTGTAGTTGTGGACTGGTGTACATCGGGGGTTGGATTTCACTGGGCTGTACTTGTGGACTGGTGTACATCGGGGGTTGGATTTCACTGGGCTGTAGTTGTGGACTGGTGTACATCGGGGGTTGGATTTTATTGTGCGCATCATTGAGTGCTAACAAGACACTGCTGACTCTTTCTCTTCGTCGTGTGTAATTTGTTTTCGTTCCTGTGTTGGCTTGACGGTGGTACTGTGTTCAGGCGTGACATGCTTCTGATGTACAAGGGATCTGAAGTGCAAATCAAACGCATCAGGCATGCCAAGCTGGCATTCAGGCCGTTCAAACAGGTGCGTTTGTGTGTTTGTGTATGTGTGTGTGTGTGTGTGTGTGTGTGTGTGTGTGTGTGCGTGCGTGCGTGCGTGTGTGTGTGTGTGTGCGTGTGTGCGTGTGTGTGTGTGTGTGTGTGTGTGTGTGTGTGTGTGTGTGTGTGTGTGTGTGAACGTGTGTAAGTGTGTGTAAGTGTGTGTAAGTGTGTGTGTGGGTGCGTGCGTGCGTGCGTGCGTGCGTGACGGACAGAGAGAGAGAGAGAGAGAGCAAGAGACACGAAGTGTGCGTGTTCTGAGCAATCTGAGAATTCCAGATTGCCTGGGCAATCTGCAGATTACGAGCGCAATCTGGGGTGACACTAAAATATGTAATCTACAGATTGAGCATATTCCCAGAATGCGCGGAACATGGGTATTTAAATTTCTGCGGATGAATTCGTTGCTTTTTTTTGAATGTACATGTGTATCTATCGTCTCGAAAGCATCAATGTCAGAGTGCTCTGACTGTGTCTGTGTGTGTGTGTGTTTGTCTGTGTGTGTGTGTGCGTGGGTGTGTGAGTGTGTGTGTGTGTGTGTGTACACACGTCTGTTTATCCTATAGCATGCCTTCACCATGTTTGCTGGATATCAATCAGCCGTTCTTGTCATGGGTGAGTTTTCCACCTGTCTCCATGCGTACATTGTTTCGAAACGTTTTTAAAGCCAGTGCATGCCGTAATTTGTGGTGGTGGTGGTGGTGGTGGTGGTGTGTGTGTGTGTGTGTGTGTGTGTGTGTGTGTGTGTGTGTGTGTGTGTGCGTGCATGTGTGTGCGTGCGTGCGTGCATGGGTGTGCGCGCGTGTGTGTGTGTGTCAAAAATGAAGGAATGGAAACAAATGAAAAATGGGGTTCACCGGCCATAACAAGTCACTTGAGTCAACTGTGTGATGGAGGCCAGGTTAAAATTCTTAGCGGTCGATTTATCAGCCTTGCAAGCTGTTGAATGGTTTAAACCCAGCACAAGTCAGATTTTAACTCGGATGATGAGCCAATTAAATTATAGTGAAAAAGGAGGACGAAATGTTACGAGTTATGACTAACTTTGTCAGTTTTGTGCCATTTTGCCGCACTCGCTGACTGTATAAGATCTGGTTACGTTGGTGGACAGTTAGTCATAACTCGTAACAAGTCTAATTGTTTGCTATCATTGCTTCAACAACAGCAAGAGTGCATAACCCCCAAGAGTGTGCAACTGCCGGTACAACCTATATACAGTGCTGTGATGGCAGAACTTCACGTCACGTGACCTATTTCGAAAGGTCACTCTGGAAAACAGTGCAAATTGAGCAAAAAGAGTCGAAACCAACGGAGCTGTGAGGCGTACGACGAATGCACTTTTGGGTGCCTATTACCACCCTGGATATCGGGATGGTCCCGGCAAAATCGGGATGGTTGGCAAGTGTGAATAGTGCTCCACATTATTGTGTGGAGCCCTCTCCGCTGGCTAATAGGCCGCATTCGGACTACAGCCGAAATCGTAGGTGAACTTGATTTTCCATGGTGATGCAGGCGTGTTTGAAATAATCATGCAAAATCGCTGATCAAACACGTCTGAGTCGTAGAAACGTGGTCACAGTTGGCTATAGTCTGAATAGCCTATAAAAAAATGTCCTCCTTGTGTTCACTTCCTTATATCAAGAGTAGATAAACAAGAGTGTGCAACTCCGGATCTCTCCTGCACAATCTGCAGATACCCCGCGCCCACGGCGGAATTTTTTGTTTACGTCACCTTTTTTCAGAGAAACGCGGCTTTGCCGCAGAGCAGTGTGAGAGCACGTGCTGGGCACCGACCTTGTAGTGTAAAGCCCAGCCAAGTGCACGAGGGAAAACTCTCCAAAAGGCTCGCAGCGCGTGCGTCGTCGAAAAGATTACGTCAACAAAAAATTCCGCCGTGGGCCAATCCATCCGGAGTTGCACACTCTTGTTTATCTACTCTTGCTTATATGCACCTGGCAGGTTTCCTGTTCCAATGGATCCTGTTCTTCATCGCATGCGCCGTCATTTCGGTCTTCTTCGCTTACGGAGCAATCACGTCCACGGCGGAGTCATTCAACTTGTTTCTCAATATTCTGTAAGTCTAGAGTGGGATGTATTCATCCAGTTCCCGTCATTAGGTTTTGCGGTGCAAGTCCACCACAGCCGTACACACTGTGATACTGCAGTGCTGGCAATTGAAATCCGACCCCCTGGGCGGTGCACTTTCTAGCGGCCTCTATTTCGTAGTGTTACGATGTGAGCGTACCGCTCAGGGGGTCGGATTTCAGTTGTCAGCACTGTAGCTCTGCATAAAAGGTCATAAGCTTTGTGAGGTCATACTCATAAATGTACTATAACAGGTTGTACCTGGCAAGTATGGGGTAACTTGCCCTGCAAAAAGATGACGGCCATCTTAGGTGCATACCTCACATTGCTGCCAACTGCATCTACAGTGGACTCCTGATATAACAACCACCATTGTGCAGGAGAATTAGTTCTTTATAGCAGAAGTTCGTTATAACAGAAATGCACTCGCACTATACAAGCAGCGATTAGTCACAATTGACACGTGGTTTATGACGGTATGAGCGAACTTGGTTCGCACGTGGTCCTACAAGATTTAGTTCATTATAAGCGGAAACTGTTCACTGCAAATGGTCAATTTTGTTTGGATTCAAACGTGGACATGGACAATGGTTCACTATATCACGGAATTTGCTATATGCGAGTTCGTTACGAGTTCGGAGTATATGTGGAGTCGACTGTAGCTGAGTAGGTCGCAGCCAAGCAGACTCGCGCTGACGCCATTAGTCTACCTCTGGGTCCCCGGGTGCGCCTGTGGGTCGATTTACTTCAGATGTATGAGGCATTGCAGTGCAAAGCGTCAGCAGTGTGAAGATGCCGTTGAAAACGTGCTCATGAGCAAGTTGGTTATTGGGGATCTAGTGAGGCCGTAGATAAGTGAAACTAAATTAAATATGCATATGCGAGGGCGAACCGTAGAAGTACCTTTACAGTTCATTCAGAAGAAGATGAGCGCTGGCTCCGGAGAGCTCCCGCATTTGGCGATTTTGTGGTACACTGTGCTGTGCCGTGAGATTTGAAATTTGGAAGAGCATTCCATGGAGGATTGCCGAAAAAATTGGGACAAAAAAAATCAAAAATCGATCCATTTACTGGCCAAAAGCTAGGATATCATCTTTTTCTGAATGGACTGTAGTGGAGAACGTACACGATATACAGGTCTACACTGGTTAGTATGACATAGATATATATACACTCTCTCTGTCTGTCTCAGTCTCTGTCTCTCTCTCTCTGTCTCTCTGTCTCTCTCTCTCTCTCTCTCTCTCCCTCCCTCTCTTTCTCTCTCTGCTATTGGCGCGCCTGGTTGTGATGAAGCCGAGACCCAAGGTCGGCAGATCATCCCAGACCACGCCACCACTCCCCTTATTCATGGCTCACACATGACGGGTTTACGTGGCTCTAGTAAAAAAGAAAAAAAGAAAAAAAAATAGGTTACAAGACAACCCTCATTACAGTCCATTTCGAAACTATAGATGCGTAGGGTTTTTGAAATATTTCAAAGTTGGCTGGACCTTTTTGAGAATAGTTTTCGGAATACTGCTCAGGGCCGCTCCACAATTACTCTCATATAGTTGCTAAACGATTGGATAACAGACGCCCAATTTAGAAAAAAATATGCACAAAGTGATCACAGATTTTATGTGGTATAGATGCTGGCATAACGGTTTTTGCCTAGGTACGCGTCTACAGTTTTGAAATGGACTGTAGTAGACAACGGTCAAAAATCCCCTGGTGCCTGAAACGTGTACATTCAAGTCTGGATAGTAGGTAATACAGGGAAACCTGTGTAAGACGACCGCTCAAGGGACCTTCAAAATGTAGTCTCTGTTACCAGGTGGTCTCCTTATCCAGGGTCGTTTGACTGGAAATAGCATGCCTTGGTCCCGGTTAAAGTGTCTTCTGGGACAGATGGTCACCTTATCCGAGTGTTCGCCTTAACAGGTTTTACTGTATCCGTTAAGACAAACGATCCCCACGCCCGTGTTTGTCTACAAACGAGGGTAGTCTTGTACTAAGACTGTTTTGTTCAAGAGAGTACTGTCATCTCCCTAATAGGAAAGCAGGGAAATGTCAGTGTGTGTGTGTGTGTGTGTGTGTGTTTGCGTGTATGTGTGTGTGTGTGTGTGTGTGTGTGTCCCATATGGTGCAGTGGTATGTGCAGCGATTTCCAATCGATAGATTGCGGGTTCGATTCCCGACGATTATGGTCACACACGTCTTTCTTCTCTTTCTCAGACTCTTCCTGACTTTTCTTTCATTCTCCTGGGTGGTTACCAACAGCCAGTGCATGCCGGAGTATGTGGTGTGATGTGTGTGCGGGAAAAAAAAAAAAATGAAAAATGAGAAAG
>NC_088649.1:17076376-17121376 GCF_964019385.1 Sycon ciliatum | reverse complement strand
ACACGACTATTTCCGTGGCAACCGTACTCCGAATGAGGAAAGTTCAGTAATTACCGTACTCGGGATGACAATAATTCAGTATTTGCTGTACTCACAATGAGAAGGCAGCATGACATTTTGTATGAGCCAGCCCGACCCGAGTTTGCAGACACATTACGTTCTTGCACACCCACGTCTAAAGGGACGTCACGAAAGTTTTCTGTCGTCCCTGAAACGAACATCGTTCATTTCGTGCTCGGACCCCCTCCCCTCCCTCTGAAACGAACATAGCTTGCTATGCTGGACGACGAAAATCGCATACATGTACATGTCATCTGTACAGTGTTGGTCGACTTGCGATTTTGGCTCGCACCCTCCCCCCCCCCCCCCCCCCCCCCCCATGAATCATGTTCGTTTCAGGGACGACAAAAAACTTTTGCGACAACCCCTAAGTACAAGAAGAACCTATGGGTGTGTGTGTGTGATGCCCGGTAGCCTATTCGGTAGGGTACTGTCCCGGAAAGACAGGGGTGCTGGGTTCGAATCCCGCTCGTGAATGCTTCTATTGCAACATAACGTAGCTGGGACTGTGTCGTTTCCATGCCGACGCAGCGTATCTCACGCCGTCCGTTGCCTTTGCTCTGTGTTCTGCTTCTTGGTGCGCTGCGTTGTGCCGCCACTGTGTCACACAGGAAATGTTCTCTACACTAACTTTGTGCGCATGGAGAACCACTTGACCAACCCGTGTCTGGTGGTGTTCAGCCGGTTGCTGCTGGCCACGCAGGGCAAGATCAAGGGACAGAGCGGCTCTGCAGGTAACGACATCATCCTGTGTTTGAACTCTGAACACAATTAGACTTGTGGCATGAGAGGGCAGCGGGCAGTGGGACCGGGGAGGAGGGCGGGGTGGGGGGGGGGTGTTATAGGGGAAAAAAACATTTCTCAGCTTTCCTTTTGTTTTCCCTTATTCCACACTAACGGTGTGTTCTGGTTTGCTTTGCTTTTGAGTTTTTATAAGTTCAATCAACCTTGGCGGTGTTGGTGGTGGGGGCAGTAGCAGCGGTGTTGGTGGTGGTGGCAGTAGCAGTGGTGTTGGTGGTGGCGGCAGTAGCAGCGGTGTTGGTGGTGGCGGCAGTAGCAGTGGTGTTGGTGGTGGCGGCAGTAGCAGTGGTGTTGGTGGTGGCGGCAGTAGCAGCGGTGGTGTTGGTGGTGGTGGCAGTAGCAGTGGTGTTGGTGGTGGCGGCAGTAGCAGCGGTGGTGTTGGTGGTGGCGGCAGTAGCAGCGGTGTTGGTGGTGGTGGCAGTAGCAGCGGTGTTGGTGGTGGTGGCAGTAGCAGCGGTGTTGGTGGTGGCGGCAGTAGCAGCGGTGTTGGTGGTGGCGGCAGTAGCAGCGGTGTTGGTGGCGGCAGTAGCAGCGGTGTTGGTGGCGGCAGCAGTAGCAGTGGTGTTGGTGGTGGTGGCAGTAGCAGCGGTGTTGGTGGTGGCAGTAGCAGCGGTGTTGGTGGCGGCAGTAGCAGCGGTGTTGGTGGTGGTGGCAGTAGCAGCGGTGTTGGTGGTGGCGGCAGTAGCAGTGGTGTTGGTGGTGGCGGCAGTAGCAGTGGTGTTGGTGGTGGCGGCAGTAGCAGTGGTGTTGGTGGTGGTGGCAGTAGCAGCGGTGTTGGTGGTGGCAGTAGCAGTGGTGTTGGTGGTGGCGGCAGTAGCAGTGGTGTTGGTGGTGGCAGTAGCAGCGGTGGTGTTGGTGGTGGTGATAATGCCATGCATACATAAAACTGCGATGGCCTAGCTTGGTTTGTGCTATCATTGCTCTTGGCGATAATTATGCCAGCGCCAGGCGTCTGCAGGCCTCTGTGCAGTGTGCAATGCCCATCGCTTATAACCCCCGTATGTTTGTGTGTGTGTGTGTGTGTGTGTGTGTGTGTGTGTGTGTGTGTGTGTGTGTGTGCGTATGTGTGTGTGTGTGTGTGTGTGTGTGTGCGGGTGCGTGTGCGTGTGTGTGTGTGTGTGTGTGTGCGCATGTGTGTGTGTTTACACGTGTCCTTGTTTGTGCATGTGTGCTTGCAACCCCTTATGTGTGTGCACGTGCCCGGGCACGTTGACGGCGGTGTCGACGGCGGCGTCTGTCTGTCCAGACCGATCGAGTAGATCGTCTTTGTTCGGTAGTGGCATGGCGGGCCGATCCTATGGTGCTGTCTCCAATCCACATGATGGTAAACTAGCCCAAAAATCTTCATCCACAGCACGAATAACGTACTTCCCCGATTATGAGTCGCACTCGATTCTAAGTCGCATCCCCACTTTTAGGTTTGAGCCATATTATTCTTTATACATGTAGGCGAACTGCACTCACACAGCACACAGACAATGTCATGTCATGACTGGCGTGTGGTCCCCCCATTACAGCATGATTGCACTATACTCGGTTTACTTAGTACATGGGACCCTACAAGAAGTTCGTCATACACAAAAAGCTATTCACTTCAAAGGGTTAATTTGTGTGTATTCAACCAGGGACATGGACAATGGTTCACTATGTCACGAAGTTCTCTACAGTTGAACATCAATTATCCGACCATTCGATTATCCGACCATTCGATTATCCGACCATTCGATTATCCGGAATGGGTTTTCGAACTGCATATGGCTCAGGCTACGCATTTTCGTACGGGAGCTTGCACGAGAAGTTAGTTGCTGCGGCGCGCACTTGCTGCTTGTACCACTATGTACAGGCTGTGCAGTCAAAAACTTACAAAACTTACCAAAACTAACATGAAAGCGACTGTTGTTGCGGGTACTGTGATATACGGAACACAGGTATCGGCCCGTGGTGAGATGTTCCTTTTCCGGAACATCTTCGTTGCCCGAACACCTACCCAGGGCCCGCTGCCCAGAGGTGGTCGGATAATCGATGTTCAGCTGCACATCCGAGTTAGTTATATGCGGAGTCGATTGTACTCCAAAAAAATTGTCTGATATCTTTCTACTCATTCCTAGGGTAACGGAATCGTTTTGCTACCCAAAAACCTGATAATGTTTGCTTAAAATGATAACCGAGTAATCGATGGCTAAACTAAAGAGTAATCGATGGTTGAAAATCCAGTATGGTTTCAGCCCCAGTAAACTATAATCGCCTGAAGCATGAATCGTTGCAGCGACATTTTCCCCTCCCACAGTCATACACTTAAGTCCATGCCTCCATGTAAAACTTTCCATTACTAGCACCTGATTTTGCATGCACAACAAGGCAGTTTTTGCTTCAACTTGATTTTGCTTTCCTGCTGCAAATATACTGAAAACGCTTCCATGGCATCAGATTATGTCTATACCCGCTTCACGTCCTTGCAGCTCCATTGCTCATGTTATCTATCCCATCCACACCTCCCTCACCCCCCCCCCCTCCCTACTTCTATGTGGCTGCTATCAAATCCACAGATTCATACTGCTCGCATTGACATGGGTTCCATCCCCCCCCCCCTCCCCCCCCCCCCCCCCTATGTTATACACACCGTTGCCAGCAACCCACATGCCATCACTGCCATTGTCATGAACCCACACGCCACCATAAACCAACCACACACAACCACACACAACCACCACCACCACCACCACCACCGTTGTCACAACCCACACACAACCACCACCACCACCACCACTACCACCACCACCACCACCACCACCACCACTACCACCACCACCACCACCACCACCACCACTACCACCACCACCACCACCCCCACCACTACCACCACCACCACCACCCCCACCACTACCACCACCACCACCACCCCCACCACTACCACCACCACCACCACCCCCACCACTACCACCACCACCACCGCCGCCGCCGCCACCACCACCACCACCACCACCACCACCGTTGTCACAATTTACACACAACCACACAACACCAACTCCACCACCATTAGCACTGTAAATCCAAATGCACAAATTGCATTCAAGCGTACTATTGCTCGCAATGTCATCGATCCTGCGGTTGCATCTGTTCTGTCTTCGTGCAGATTCCAACTCTTCTCCGTTCCGCGTCTCTCGGCTGGCCAGGAATCGCTGGTACGTTGCGGTGACCATGGTTCTGAACCCGTCCGTAGTGAAAACACGCCGCGGAGACCACATACCAAAGCTACAGCGAGCACTAGAAGAACCTGCACCGTCAGCACCGTCAGCGGCAACAGCAACGACAGACGGGGCAGAAAAGAAGGAAACCGACAAGATGGGCTTTGTCGCATCCTACACACAATCATCCAGTGCTGACGGCGGTGGAGCCGGCGGGGTTACCATAGCGACCCGGCAGCGTGCCTCGCAGAAGTACTCTATACAGGACGTAAGTGACACGACAATGTGTGTGTGTGTGTGTGTGTGTGTGTGTGTGTGTGTGTGTGTGTGTGTGTGTGTGTGTAAAAATGAAAAAATGAAAAAAGACCAAAAAGTAGGGATTCACTGGCCAGAAAAAGCCACTTTATAGCTGTGTGGTGTAGACCAGGCTGAATAGTGGCGGTCAATTCTTCAGCCTTGCAACCTGTTGAATGGTGCAACCCCAGCACGAGCTGCTATGGCTTCTGCTGTAGCATCGCTATCATTGCCTCCGGCGATGGGCGTCCAATGGTCCAATGGTGTGTGTGTATTTTCATGCATGTTGGTGGGGGGGGGGGGGGGGTGCTAGCAAGAATACATGAAAACCAGAGTGTGCAGCTTGGGGCCTTTTCTGCTATGGGTGTCTGTCACGGCGGAATTCCGTGATTTATTACATCATATTTGGCGCAGATCTGAGGCTGGAAATGGCGTAGTGCGTACAACTGAGCTGCAGTTGTGCAGAAAGAGACCTGCTTGAATCCTGCTTGTACGCACTACATCACTAAAATGATGTAATTACGGAATTCCGCCGTGACATCAACCCATCCGAGCTGCACACTCTGGTTTTCATGTAATCTTGGTGTTAGGTACCTGTAAAATGATCCTGAAAATTGAAACGCATTTTTTTAAGTGAGTGGGCGTAAAGTCACACGTTCAGAGGTGAAACGTGTAAGACAAGCATCAAGCAGCTTGCCATTTACTAAGCTTGTGTGGATGTTTCAAAACGAAATGAAACATTTTTTCGAAACATTTCGAACTCTCTCTGCTCAAGTGTACTCTGTATTCGCAGGGATTAACTGCTGTGTGTGGGGGGGGGGGAGGGAGGGGTGTGTGTGCGTGTGTGTGTGTGTGTGTGTGCGAGCGCGTGTGTGTGTGTGTGTGTGTTGTATGTGTGGTTGTATGCATGTGCAGGGATTGTGTGTGTAGGGATTCACTGGCCAGAAAAAGCCACTTTATAGCTGTGTGGTGTAGACCAGGCTGAATAGTGGCGGTCAATTCTTCAGCCTTGCAACCTGTTGAATGGTGCAACCCCAGCACGAGCTGCTATGGCTTCTGCTGTAGCATCGCTATCATTGCCTCCGGCGATGGGCGTCCAATGGTCCAATGGTGTGTGTGTATTTTCATGCATGTTGGTGGGGGGGGGGGGGTGCTAGCAAGAATACATGAAAACCAGAGTGTGCAGCTTGGGGCCTTTTCTGCTATGGGTGTCTGTCACGGCGGAATTCCGTGATTTATTACATCATATTTGGCGCAGATCTGAGGCTGGAAATGGCGTAGTGCGTACAACTGAGCTGCAGTTGTGCAGAAAGAGACCTGCTTGAATCCTGCTTGTACGCACTACATCACTAAAATGATGTAATTACGGAATTCCGCCGTGACATCAACCCATCCGAGCTGCACACTCTGGTTTTCATGTAATCTTGGTGTTAGGTACCTGTAAAATGATCCTGAAAATTGAAACGCATTTTTTTAAGTGAGTGGGCGTAAAGTCACACGTTCAGAGGTGAAACGTGTAAGACAAGCATCAAGCAGCTTGCCATTTACTAAGCTTGTGTGGATGTTTCAAAACGAAATGAAACATTTTTTCGAAACATTTCGAACTCTCTCTGCTCAAGTGTACTCTGTATTCGCAGGGATTAACTGCTGTGTGGGGGGGGGGGGGGAGGGAGGGGTGTGTGTGCGTGTGTGTGTGTGTGTGTGTGCGAGCGCGTGTGTGTGTGTGTGTGTGTTGTATGTGTGGTTGTATGCATGTGCACAAGCGAGTTCACATGAAGACATGAACCGCGACCGCGTGTGTGCGTGTGTGTGCACGCGCATCGGACTGATTTCTGTGCTTGTGTGTATTTGTGTGCATGTGTCTGTGCGTGCATCTGTGTGTCTATGTGTCTGTGCATGCGTGTGTCTGTGTGCAACCCGTGTGGTGTCCGTCGGGAAATGACCCGTCTACTCACACACTGACATTCGCTGCAACCGTCGTCCCTCACTATCTCCACCATCAGGTCGAACAGAGTCAAGACATGACACCGGACTATATCGATGACATCAAGGGAGCTCTAATTGATGTGGTCACCGCGTAGGAACATCGCATCGCAATGTACTCTGTATGTGCTATGTGACGATTGGAGGTGAATGTTCGCCCGACTCTCGGATACTACTCCGCATGTGTTGTATCGGACCGGTTGCTGAGTGCTTGTCAGTCGCGCGGGCTGCTTGATATGCGCGTGGTATCCGCGTGTGCGTGTGTGTGTTTGTCTTTGTGTGTGTGTGCGTGCGTGTGTGTGTGTGTGTGTGTGTGTGTGTGTGTGTGTGTGTGTGTGTGTGTGTGTGCGTGTGTGTGCGTGCATTGTTGACTTCGCCTGCGGTCGGAAGTCACAATACGAAAAAGCTATTGTCTTGTGAAACAGTTTCCGTACAGCAAGATAGAAGGGGAGGTGACTGCACAACTGCAATAAGGATTAATTTTCTTCTCTCCTGCGCTTTCAGTCTCCTAGTTTTAGTTTGGCCTCTCCTCTTGTGTGTGTGTTCGCTGTGTGTGTGAGAGGCATGCAGTTGACATTGACAACTACTGCTACATGTACATGTACTGCAGACTCTCTTCACACTGTCTACAGGTTCTCCTCCTTCTGTTTTTCTCTGATCGATGAGAACTCCTCTTTCAGATGCATGTTCTTTCCATGCTGGGAATTCAGGGGTTCTCCTCTTCTGTTTTTCTCTGAGAATTCCTATTTCAGATGCATGTTCTTTCCATGCTGATAATTCAGGGGTTCTCCTCTTCTGTTTTTCTCTGAGAACTCCTATTTCAGATGCATGTTCTTTCCATGCTGGTAATGCGGAGGTTCTCCCCCTTCTGTTTTTCTCTGAGAATACATGTAGAGTAATTATTTCAAAGCCATGTTCTTTCCATGCTCTTTGTCAGCCTTTGGGTAATCGTGAAATAAAGATTATTATTTGAATGCTATAGTAATAATAATTATTATGAGGGTTGCCCTCCTGTTTTTCTTCTTCTGAGTAAATTCTTATACTTATCAGATGAATGTGCTTTCTATGCTCTTTGGTACCTAGTAATAATTATGCTGGACACTTTTATCAACACTGCTGTATCTCGCCTGTGGTAGTGTGAGGCCACTGGCACTGAGGCGCAATGTCCTCTGTGTAGTATTGTTATGGTATTTGTGTACAATAGGGCTTGAAAGTGCTACGTCACAGCATAGCAATGGTATAGGAACAATTTGAAAAATTCAAAAACTGGATCCACCTGCATCCAGTTTTTGTATGGATCCAAGCACATTTTCAAGCGGTCCTACTCACAGCAAGGTGATGTAGCCAGTGAAACTGACTGATTTGGCTAGTGGGGGCGGGGTGACAACTGGTGGCGAAGTAAAAGTCGCACCTTCATACGACATGAGTGGGTTGCTATGCACCCACATACTGAGGCAATAGCAAAGTCACACCTTAGTGGATCCAAAATAGAAATCTGATGTCAACTTACTACTCCCAGGCCGTTTTTGACGTCATCACTTCTAGCCCTATACTTCGAAGTACAGTTCTTATTATTATTCTGCTTGCTCGCGTTAACACACCAAGTATGCTTGGCTATAGCCTTTGTATAAGCCAAATGAACAAAAGAAAAGAGGAACCAGCGAAGCCAATGAGGAGCACACACGCGCATGCAACTGCAGAATAGGCAAAAAGGAATAAAAAAAGACAATCCTAAAAACACAGTACAGTTATGGCCAGAGAAATCCAAACTTTTGATTTAAAGTATCGCCGCACTCTAGTCTGTCCCTCCAGGAAATCGCGATTCCACGGATGCAACAAATTTCGCGATTTTCGCCCAAACCCGCGATTTTCAGCAAAATCCGTGACTTCCCGCGTTTTTTGTTGTTTTCTGCACTATATCTCACTTTTTCTGCACTTTTCACGTAGTGCTTTCCATGATCCTGTAGGTTATTTGCACTCGTACTACTCCCGAGTAGATATATTATGATGCAACAAATTGCGTGATTTGGCCCAAATCTGCAATTTTCTGTAAATAATTCCGCGAATTCCTGGCAAGTTCTGCATCGTTCCGCACTTTTCGTCGCATTTTTTGTTGTTTTCTGCCGCAATTTCTTGCGCAAGTTTTCGAGAGTTTTTTCCGCAAATTCCCGCAGGGACAGTCTAGTGCATGCAGGGCTTGCTCTCGCCAGTACATGACTGTACCGCACATGGAGGTGAGGCGAAAAAGTCACAATGATAACTCAGCGGAATTCCTGAACCACTTGTGGACGTGCGTGTACGAGTATACAGCGGAGACAGCTTTATTACATGTATAAGCACACTATGTATACAGACGCTAGTGACTGTAGGCTCCGGCGGATTATGCTCGCGAGATCATGGAATTATGCTTTCATGGATTCTCGCATTATGCTCACAAAATCCCCATAATTATTATGCTTTGTCATGCGAGGATACATATTCACTTTGTTGTACTTATGGAGCCTCAAAGTTCGGAAATTTGTGCCTTTTTCGTACTTGCAAGTGGCCATAAGTACAACAAAATACATGAATATCCTCATACCAAGATGACCATGCATGCTAGAGATCAACATGGAAAGGAGAAAACATGACTTCTTCTAAACATTAGTTGATCTCTTTTGTAATTTTCATTGCCAAATTATTTTGAGTTACCTTTGAAAATTGTTATGTTCAACTGTCTCCGTAATCGTCACACTCGTCCAACCGATGTCACCCTCACCCTGGGAATAATCAGCTCATCTCTCCCGTAGCTCCACCTCTCCTTCCACCATGACCAAACATCAACTATACCTCATTTGTTTAATTATTAGAGCCATAGCTTGCACAGTCGATGGTATCCTTCAGCGCGCTTCTTTGCATACCTTTGCGGAAAAGTTGCGAAGTAGTTGTTTGTGAAAATGAAGAAAGTTGCGATTTCTTCCAAAACAACGGAAAGTTGCGAAAAAATTAGCGAGCATCTTTGGAAAAGGGCTACTCCGAACCCTTTACCATGCAGACCACCAGCACTGATCAGGTGCATTGTACACAATTGTGTAGCTTACATACTAGAACTGTGATACAATCATGTAGTTATGCTCCTACCTCCGAAAGGATGCCAAATAATAATTATGCTCCGAATTTTCAACCACCAAATTACATGTATGCCAGTAATTATGCCGGCACCTACTAGTGAGTCGCTAGTGCATCGCTGCGATTTTTGCATGCCAAAGCAGCTCGATGATCCACCTAATAACCTCTGTAATCAATCGCTGACACTCATTTTTTGGGCATTTTGTCAAAAAAAAAGCAATCGCATAGTCGGGGAAAGGCCTAGTAATAGTATACATGGTACGCGTATAGGTCAGTAGACAGTAAGTAAGTAGTAGCATGGAGTCGAGTCGAGCGAGTTGTACTCCCCGTGCCAAGAGGCGTGTGCACACCACCACCCCTGTCAGTGTCTGGCAGGCAACTAGCTAAAAAGAATTTACTTACCGTATTTTCCGGAGTATAATGCGCACCTTTGTATAACGCGCACCCCCAATCTTCATTGGGGGTGCGCACTTCAATCTTCATTGAAGTACATGTACATGCATTTCATATTCGGAGCATAGTGCGCACCTGCGATTTAGGGCCTAAAATAGCACATCTAAAGTGCGCACTATACTCCGGAAAATACGGCGTCCTGATAATAATTATATAAATAAAACGTATCTGATAATAATTATGTAAATAAAACGTATAATAGCTCCCAAAAGGGGCAGCTTTTTCGTGTGGTTGGCAAAGAGAGAAAACACGAACTTACCCCAAAACAATCTACCCCATGCCATGAGGAGCACAGTCGCGTAGATCTACGCAGGCCTGGGTCACCTCTAGCCTAGGGGTGTTTCCAAACGAATCACAAACAATGAGTTTTAGAGCCCTAGGATATTTCAAAATTATGCATTTTTCGCGTTTCTTCGATTATAACTTCAGTTCTACCTACTCAATCTTCATAATCTAGGGCTTCCTGGAAGTGGAAAAGTATCCGGGAGAGGAAGAATGAGGTCGACCATGATAGCCAGAACTGCTCGGAAAGTGAAGGTGAGGATCAAGTTTGAAGCAACAACGCACGCCACGCCAGTCCAGATCCATGAGGTGTGTGTGTGTGTGTGTGTGTGTGTGTGTGTGTGTGTGTGTGTGTGTGTGTGTGTGTGTGTGTGTGTGTGTGTGTGTCGCAGCTCTGCGGTACAGTCGAAGTTCGAATTCCTCACCTCCGACGGAGTACATGTACCGGTATAGAGTGTGACAGCGCGCAGACCGACTACCGACCAACCAGTCCCACCAGGTTTCATCGACTATTGGTAAACAAATTTAGCTTTTTGTTGATGAGTAGATCTACGCTGATTGCTAGTGGTCGGCTCGTATTAAAACTAGGGCACTTGTAAGCGTTGTTTTGGTTTGGAGCCGTGCCAGATTGGAGAATGTACTTGGCACTTCAGCCTCGCTTGTTTGCCTGCCCGCTCTAGAAAACCCATGCACAGCGCAGGCTACTCAGTATTTCTCTAGCGTAGGCCTGTGCTCGTAAGAATACTGAGGTTCAGCTGTGTGTTCCGGGCAGCTATTCTTCATCCGCTTTGAGCTGTGCGTGTGTGTGCGCGCGCGCGTGTGTGTGTGTGTGCACGCGCGCGCTCTATGCGAGCACACCGGCATAATTTGTGTAGATGAGAATTGCTACTTCCTGTGTTCGCTGCCGGCCACTCAGGATGTTGTTCCTATACTGAACGGTAGAAAATACCATGTCATTCCTGGCCACTGCTACATGCTATGCTGTTCTGAACAATCCGCCGAACAAAGTACAAGTAAGTCATGTACATGGTTGTACAAATCATTGTTGTGTCAGGGGACAGAGTCTCAGAGAGCCTGGGATTAGGAAGCTCGGTACAGCACTTTACGGCGGAGGCAGCGCATCGCACAAGCAAGATGCAGTTCACCAGAACGCGTACAGTCACGCGGCTGTGTCGGCTGAATGATGCGTCCATGGCCCAGTTGGCCCCGCTTCCATGGCACTCAGGTCAGAGGAGTTCCGTCCTTTGCAAGCTAACTACACGACAACGAATTCCGTTTCTAATTCTAGCTTCCATCAGTCTGCTGCGTGGCTCACGTGTACAACGTTTGGTCTGTTTTAGAGCAATTAATTTCCGCTGGAATTTAACGTCCCCCAAGGGAAACCACCATGCGTTGTACGAGCCGCAACACATGCAGTCATCATCCATACCACTACCAGCATAAACTGCAAAGAAGTGTTTTGAAAGGATTTGGAGCACCATTCAGGGCTTTCATCGTGCAGTGGTCATATTCGATTGCGTGAGAGAGAGTGTGTGTGTATGTATGTGTGTGTGTATGTATTTGTGTGTGTGTGTGTGTGTGTGTGTGTGTGCGTATGTGTGTGCGTATATGTGCCAGCTACTGTAGTAAGGTTGGTGGGTAGGCATGTACATGTACATGTACATGCCAGATAGTGTTGGCTCCGCTGCTCCAAGGTGTATTGTTCTACCTGACACCTTTGTTGGTTTCAGGCCTGGTTCATCATAATTACCGGTATAACCTTTTTTTCCAAGTATTATGTACAGCAAAACCTGTCAAGGCGACCACTAGGATAAGGCGACCACCTGTCCAAGAGGACTACCGTAACCAGAACCAAGGAATGCTATTGCCAGTCAAATGAACCTGGATAAGGAGACCACCTGGTCACAGAGACCAGATTTTGAAGGTCCCTGGAGCGGTCGTCTTAGACAGGTTTCTCTGTACACATGTACTTCGAAGTACATTGTACCTCTTTTTCAAGTACATTGTATGCATAGAATGTACTTGACATTGTACTCGTTGGCTAGTGGAATACCTCTGGCTAGATTAAAACAGAAGGTAATGTTCGCACATCCGCGCGTTACCACCGACGCACAAGTACTGAAGTAGCAAGTGTTATACCCTGTAAAAAGGCCCTAGGCCTGTGGGACTGCCCTATTCAAAATTTAATAATAATAATAATAATAATAATAAAAGTAGAAAGGAAAAGGACATAATTATGGAAACGAGTTAAGAGTAACTCTCCACCACTGTAACTAGATACTATATACAGTCAGAAAGTGCAACAACTAGGAGTTTTCGTTTCGCTTGCCTTCCCCTCTTTGGTCTTTCCATAACCTTGAACCTTCCAAGTTGGAAGGCTGTCGGTTAGCGCTACGGAGATGTGTCGAAGCTAGGTGTCAGGACGTCGAATGTCTCAGTACTCTGTCAGTGTTGTGCCTAGTTGTTGCACTTTATGACTGTATATAGTATCTAGTTACAGTGGTGGAGAGTTACTCTTAACTCGTTTCCATATGTCCTTTTCCTTTCTACTTTTATTATTGGCTCAATACCCGAGTTTCAAATAATAATAATAATAATAATAATAATATACCTTCAGGTTTCACTGTGAGCAGGGGGGAATGCAGTCGGATCCTGGGATGGATGGATCTAGCAAGGGCATATAGCCTTTGCCTGGTAGATGCACCTTGCAGAAAAAACAACCGAACTCTGGTACAGTACGTTTCTTGTTTAGGTCCCTTAACCTTACTTAATTTTTAACGTAATGGATGTCATGGACAAGGGTTGTCAACTTCAACAAGCGAAACCTGCCAATACGAATACGTTTTCGAGCAATATCCTCATGCACATGTACATGACTGTAACTGTGTATGAGTTTGTGCTAATCATGAGCATGACAAGGCGACAAGCGGAAAATTCCCTTGTCATCGTTCAGGACAGGAAATTCCAAACGAGCTTATGGCGACCACCACATACACTAGTTAACCCTGCACCTATCCTGGACTGTGGTCAGCCAGTCGTCAACATGCCGCATTTGATTTGACCACTCGCTGATCTGGTCGAGGTCTTGTTCTGTGGATGCACACTTTTCATACCTGATGAAGGTTGAGTAGATGGACTGATGGCTAAAAAAACTGCGTATTTTGCCGCCCTGAAGCCTGTATTTTTCTGGGATCTCTGAGGTAAAATGTCCATGTTGTCTTAGGTCACACCCACGCAGCTCAGAGTCCATAGCAAAAAAGTCCGGCCATAACAATTTTAATACTCATAAAGAGGACACACTTCAGGCTCATTACGAACATCTTGAAGGTTTTTGTCCTTACTGTTTTGTCCTTGCTGTACTTAATCCACTGTTTCTGTTCCATTTCCCTTGCCTGTATTTCATTGATGAGAAGGCTTGAAAGTATACTTGTGAAGCTAAAAACTTTCACGATGTTCGTAAAGAGCCTGAAGTGTGTCCTTTTTATGAGTATTATCGCATTTTTGTCTCAGAGGAAACTGTTTACTTAATATAACAATTTTACCTAGCTTTTTACCTACATGTACATGTAGCTCAAAGAATCAAAGTCAGAGACTGTATAATAGTGTAGAGTGTGCGTGCACAATGTCATGTACATCATGTCCACGTACAATGTACATGTGTGTGTAGCAATTTCCACGCTCTCCAGCATAATGTCCTTCCTGCTCATATTCTACAACGTCGTAAGGCCGTTTGCTTTGACCCTTTTCACAGGCTTCTGCAGGCGATTCACCGTGTGAGCTCGCCTGAAGCGAGATGAGGCCGTGTTTTGCATGAAGCGTTCGTTTGTGTCGATGAATTGCCACTTCCGATGTCCGATGTTAACTTCTCTGCCACTCCAGTGCGCCTCTCAACTCGTACTGTACTAATAGTACTAATAGTACTAATACCAACGAACGCCCTCTGTTTACTACATGTACGCAGTGAAGCACTATGCACGCGGAGCTTACAGAACACGGAGATTCGCGATTACAGCGTCATTTGAGGTACGGTCACTACAGTGCTTGCGTGACGTGAGTGCGTGTGTGTATGTGCATGCGTGCGTCACGCGAATAATATTAATTTTGTGTGCATGCATGTGTGTACATGTGTGTCTGCGCACGCGCGCGTGTCTGTGTGTGCATGACAATGGCTTACAGTCAATTCCAGTGGGTCCAATGTTATTAGGCATCATGCCTGTTTTCATTTCCACTACATGTATAAAGTATACAATCATGTACAGTAACAAAATACAAGATGCCACTTCAGCCATCCTTCAGCCATCCTTCAGCCATCCTTCAGCCATCCTTCAGCCATCCTTCAGCCATCCTTCAGCCATCTCCTGGGACACACAAAGCGTGGATGCCCGTACTGTAGTGTATGTAGCACCAAACGTGAGTGTGCAATTCGCGGAAGAGGTCAGACTCTGAAATCCCATGTTATCCAGGATTTCCGCGTCAACTTGAACACGGTAAAAGGATACGGGGAAAGCAACACACAACTTCGGCTGTACAATATTAGTACGTGTACATGTGATCGAGTTAAGGTGGCTCCTACCCCTCGGGTCCAAATTTTTTGGGTTTGAAACGTGGCTACAAACGATTGTACTTTGTTCCGCAGGATATCTAGTGTACGGAGACAAAATTTTATCAAGTTCTACCGGCCGGTTTCACTCGGGGGAGGGGCCAAACATAGCATACTCACAATTGCCAATTTAGGCCAAAAAACACCGGAAAATCACTTTTTTGGCCGTAGCACTCGTAGTTACCCCATTTTTCTTGATGTCCAACATCAGGACAGTAGTATACTTGCTAAATACCAGCATAAGCTTTAGAAGTGGGTAGAATTCTGCTAGAAGGTGACCTTTTTCTCTTTTCGGAATCATCCCATTTCAGCGCACACGTCCCACATATTAGCCCCGCCCACAAGTATTTGACACTGGACTTGCCCTGTATTCGAAGGTTATGCTATCATAACCTAATAATGGTACTGTGTAGCAAGTCTGAGCAGGTTCTACCGAAGGTAACTCTTGAAATAAAACTTTGAAGTGTCAAGTGATGCCATATTTTCAAGAATCAGCACATTGCACTAGGACATTGTCCAACGCCTTAGAACCCCTGACTCCACCATATGACAGATACGTATCTTGCAATAATTGATTGCAACATCTTCAGAACATAGTAGTAGAGCTTTGGATCAAGTTTTAGCAGTTTCCACCGAAGCTAACTACCGAAATAAAACTTTGAAGTCGCCCACATACTAAATGCCATTGCTGAGCATGTGCATTGTGTGTATGGTCTAAAGGTTTTGACAACTAGCTCCAATGCGGCAGATACGTGTCTTACATTACTTGATTGCAACATCTTCAGAACATAGTAGTAGAGCTTTGGATCAAGTTTAGACAGTTTCTACCGAAGCTAACTACCAAAATAGAACTTTGAAGTCGCCCACATACTAAATGCCATACATGTAGCTGAGCATGTGTATTGAGTGTACATGTATGCTCTAGTGTTTTTCACAACTTTCTCCAACATGAAGCCAATACTGATGTGGAATTTTTTGACTGCTTTGTCCAAAACACAGTGCTGAAGCAATGCACATTGGGCACTTTCTACTGGTAATGCAATTATTATTATACAGAGTTTGCTGCCAACATAGCAAGCAATACTGCTATACTAAATGCGTATTTCATTGGGTACGGTCCAATGGCTTTTCACTTCGCATCTAGCCACTGTTCTTCGTGCATTTCTTGAATGCTTAGTCTCCGTGGTAATGAAGGCTTCAAGCTAAGAGCCACACTGGAGAAGTTTCTACTGAAGCTAACTATCAAAAATATAAAATTTCCAAGATGCTACTATTACATAAAGTAGCTGTGTGCAATGCCACTCTGTTGAACACAGTAAGCAAAATTGAGTCACTAAAACCCTATTTGCCAGATATAAGCTGAGACTGATAGCAGCTGAGCTGTATGATCTGATAGGGATGGCGGTTCCACACTGACCAGCACATGTACACGTGCACAGGCAGAAGAACATACAAGTAATACACCTAACGTTACTTCGAAGTCCATCATGTAAATACAAGCGTATATACAAGCATCACTCCTGTTCTCCACAACCTGCAGTCCTGGGCCACTCCAGCTGGTCAGAGTGCAATAATTTCTGCAGCAGGCTTGACTTGGAAAGCTAATCACAACTGCCATGGCTGCAACATGAGTATTACCAGCGCTTTTACAGCGCTACTTGTATTATATTATTGTCAATCCATTGTGGTGCATGGCACTCGTTTTCAACAACCGAGTTTATGTCATTAGTTGCATATCCAACGCCAATAGAAAAAAGAAGGGGTGGGGCAAATTACCACGGTTCAACACTAGTCATATTGAACGGCGTTATGCCATGCCAGGCGCGCACATAAAACACCCGCGCGAGTGCGCATGCATGTACACACCCGGGTAACACACATTCGTGCGACTTTACATAGCCTGCACTGTCGTTCTATGTCATAGGAGTGAGTGCACACACATATATATATATGTACATGTAGATTGCCTAATTTTGCATACGTAATAAAATTGTGTAAGTATACACACATGTGCGTGCACATATAGATAGACTCAGCGGCATACACATGAGTGTGTGCCGATAGGGCCACATGCCAATTATCGGATTAGTCTGTGAAAGTTGCACGGCACGACAAACTTTCGGACGGTCTAAATATATGACACAATGAATGTGGAATACCCACCAGTGTGTAAGACCATTTCATACCTATTTCGCAGCGTTTGTGATTTTCGGAGCGTCCCTGTTGATAGTTGATGTCCTCACTTGGTTGATGACACAGTCACAAATTATCAAATTCACCTCCAATGCCATCCAATCTGCGTTCCGCGATACATGTACAGTGAACGGTGTTGAGGAAGGCCATGCAGCAATAAAACAGTCGAGACTCCCAAGCAGAGGATACAATTCAACAGCGTATTGAAGTACGAATTGTTGTAAACAATTTTCAAGACACAATTACAAAATTTGAAGT
This sequence comes from Sycon ciliatum, assembly GCF_964019385.1. NCBI lineage: Eukaryota > Metazoa > Porifera > Calcarea > Leucosolenida > Sycettidae > Sycon > Sycon ciliatum. Next base: position 17,104,159 of record NC_088649.1, on the reverse strand, counting down.
GCGTCTTGAAACGTGTTTGAAGTGCTTCGATGTATTTTTTTTTGGATTGGATTTTTATTTATAGTGGTGACTATAACAGACAATTGCCTAATAACAATAGACCCACTCGAGGGAAAGATGCAAAAAGATATGAATAATTAATATAATAATAGACTACCGGTATTGGATAGGTGATCATGTTCGCATTTTGCATAGCTGAAAGTCATAATTACTAGCGTGAAAAAGCAAGGCATTGGGGTAACAGTTTCTTAAAACGGGCGGAGTTATCCACACAGCGAGCTAGAGGGTGCAAATCATTCCACAGCTTAGCACATTGGAAGGAAGCGCCATGACGGGCAAAGGCAGTTCTGAGCATGGGCAACTTAAGAGTGCGTGATACAAGGCTGCGCGTTGCAAGACCATTATTTAAACGCTCGAACATTTGACTTTACCTTCGATCCCCCTGAATCGATCCATCCACAGCTACCCGACGAATTTACCAGTCAGTGCGGGAGATGATCGAGCAAGTTATATTTGAAGGCCGCGAGTCGCGAGATGTCAGTGGCACTGGCAGGAAATCTACACAAGCGTATTCTGAAATAATTTTCTAAGACTCAGGCGTGATTCAAGAGCGGACTTTGATTTCTCAATTCTTATAGTACGAGCACCAGTCGACATTGCATTCTTGGAAAATCTTCTGCGAGTGCTGCCTTCCCCTTTCATAGAAAGAACGAGTGAAGAGGGACACTAGCAGCAGGTTCTAGCTAGGTTGCCAGAATTGCAGAAAAGCGAGAAGACGTTTCCTACACAACGATTGATCGCACAAAAATCATCGCTACCGAAAAATTTACTGAAAATCTACACTTTTCAAACGATGCGCGCGCAGAGGGTGTGAGCCACCTTAAACGTGTCGCCTGAAAACTGTCCCCACGATAACTGATAAGTTGAATGATAGCAGACAACTGTTCTGAGAGGTCCGGATCATTCAAGGCGATAACAGCGAACTCCGGTTGTTTACACACAACTTCATCTGTGCATGTGAGCGAGTAAACTTGTCGCCTGAAAACTACAAGAATACCAAGAACACTTTTGTACTCTTGGTACATGTACACCGGAGGGTGTATCCAGTGTGCTGACAGTGCTCAACACCGCGGAGGCAGAGCGAAATACAGAACGACAAGGACAATCAAGGCTTGTTTGCTGCGACTTGAAGTTTCATGCTCTCGTCGCCTGATGATTGCGAGAGCATGAAACTTCAAGTCGCAGCAAACAAGCCTTTTAATAGACCAATCCCGAAAAGATTGTCTGGGTTCGTGAAAGGGGGCACGCGTGCAAGCCAGCACGTGTGAAGTGCATCGTTTTGTATTCAGTTTGTGTGTGTCAGCTCATGGCGGAGGAGAGAGAGACTTTTGCTCGCCGAGCTGAAGCTAAAGGATTTGATGGAGTCCTGCCAGCAGCTAGTCAAAGGACCTTCGGTACCTTAGGCAGACCCTGACGGAGTTTGGAGGCCAGATAGCTCTCGGTGAGGAGAGAAACATTCGCTTGGTGATCGACTCTCCGTAAAAAATGCAAGCTACATAGCGCCGACATACTGCAACAGCTACGATTTCAGCTAACTTCTCGATCTGCTGCTTCACAAAGTTCAACTATTTACAAGTCCTGACTGTTGTAGTCTGAAGCTGGAGTCTCATCGCCCACCTGTACCTACACTCTACAGGTAGCTTTTGGAGCTGATGGATTTCCCGACTTGGAGTCCTTCCGCAAACTCTCGCAACATTACTACAGTGTATGCTGTGTTTCTGCACGCTCGTGTCGACATGTCACCTACACTGTACATGTACCGGGTCGCGGAGGAGCTTGACGACCTCCGCTGACTCCAGGTTTCCGAAATACTGCCGTCGTCTTCGTTGATGTCGCTGGTGACATTCTCCCCTTGCAGGACGTGCACATAGTTGTCGTCCCAGGGGTAAAGACTATGTTGTCTTTCGAAATAGTTCTTCATCACGCTCGCGCGAATGATGTTTCTCATCATGAAGACATGAACTCGTTCCGACGGTGTGACACGGCGATGGTCTTTGGCGGGGCACTGGCTTGGCGAAAACGATATCTTCTTGTGCAATATAACATTGATCGGCTGCAGATGAGTACAGTCACTTCGTGGTTGGTCTTATAGGAGGGCAGCTGCCAGGAAAGAGGCAGGACTCATCGAAGACGAAGCGCTCGCAACAAACAATAGCACTCTAAATATCTCGTAAGATTTAGGGCCTATCGCTTTGAGCCACAGCGCTCACAGCCTTGCCTACTTCATCAAAGTGAGCTCTACATGTTCGTTGACCTCTTCACACTACACAGAAGAGCGAAACAAGGATTATGTCTTAGCATTTCAACTCCAACAGCAGGCCATTACCAGTGCGAGAGAGAAAACTACAAAGGGCTTCGCTTTGTGTCGCATCGTCTCTCTTGCATGCAACTAACGAGAAAATCGTGTACTTACCCTCGCATTCACACGCGAACTATCAAACACGTCCTGTGCCGCATGCTGATCAGGTAGTGCCATGTATGTGTTGTACAGTGTACTCTCAGTTGACATGCCCCCTTTCGAACCCAGACAATCTTTTCGGGATTGGTCTATTGACCTTGTTGTTCTGTTCTGTACTCTTGGTTATACATGTGATTGTACATGTACATGTATAACCAAGATAAAGTCCATATTTACTTCTTTTTTCTTTTCCTTTTATTTTTGACTTCTTACTCTTTTCCTTGTTAGCCATGGTTGGCTATAAAAAACCCTGCAATCGCCACGCAAAGTGGTCATTGGCTACCCCAGCCATGTATTGCTTGGAATAAAATAATAATAAACTTGTCAAGGCGACCACTTGGATAAGGCGCCATCTGTCCTAGAGTACCACTGGAACCAGGATCAAAGGATGCTATTTCCAGTCAATGGACACTGGATACGGAGACCGCCTGGTAATAGAGATTTCATTTTGAAGGTCCCTAGAGCAGTCGTCTTAGACAGGTTTCTCTGTACTAGTAAGAATGTCTGAATGAGACAAACATTCTGAGAAGTAATAACAGCAAACTTCAGTTGTTTTGGCACGTTCGTGTCAACACCTGCACTGCAGCTACTGTACCCGGAGAGCTAGACTAGCCTAGAGGAAAGCCAAACAATGACACGCTTGACCTGTGCCCACTCGGTTTGGCGCGGCGTTGGCAGTTGCAAGCCTTGCGCCCCGAAGACCGCGCGCACTCATTGTACATGACTGCAGTTGTGTCTGGCTGGGCATGGGCAGATTTCGGAGAGTGTTTGCTCACACGTTGACATGTGCTTGCCACAGCTGTTGCCTGCATGCAGGTCGTGCTGGTCGATCGATGGCATGTCGACACGTGAAGAGATCAGCCATCGACAGTCAGTGCACTAGTGGCAGTGCCTGTGGCAAAATTATACGTCATGTAGGCAACAGCCCTGCACGTGTCTTGTACATGTACTTGGAGTTAGTAGAGAGGTTTTGCAGAGCGAACGTTCGCAATGATTTTCGCGTTCCAGGTTGCGAAAACTATTGCGAACGTTCGCGCGAAATTTGTGTTTTGCATGTTTTTCGCTCCAAGAATTTTCGCGTGCACTCGTACTCACTTGTTTGAGAAGTGGTCTTCATCCGATTATTTTGTTGTTGCGAGTGGTGGCACCCTGAGTTACGGCCTGAGACGAGAGCTCTATGACTATCGTCCTTGTCCATGGCCGGAGACCCACAGACAAACGTGTTGGCTGGTGCCGTAATCTGGCGTAATCGTATCAACACCTGAAATTCAAAGAGGCATCGTTGATGTAACCGACTCTGAGCAGTGAGAAGACGAGCAGGCAGGAGATCGGAGATGGTTCCGGAGATGAAGCAACACGGGCTGCCACGTATAGGAAAGCTAGCACCCGCGGACCAAGCCAAGAGTAGAGATCAAGCACAAACATGAGGACTGACTGTGAGGGTGGCTCACCGTGCACGAACAGTCCACAAAGAGCGAAAATTACTGCGAAAGTTTGCATGTTTCTCGCTCCAAGAAATTTTCGTGTGCACTCGCTTGTTTTTGAGAAGTGGTCTCCATCCGTATAATTTGTTTGTTGCGAGTGGCGGCACGCGCACCAGGTACTCTGAGTCACGGCCTGAGACGAGAGCTCTTTGACTACGTTGTCCATGGCCGGAGACCCACAGACAAACGGGCCGGGTTGGCTTGTGCCGTAATCTTGTGCATCAACACCTGAGATTCAAAAAGGCATCATTGATGTAACCGACTCTGAGCAGTGAGAAGACGAGCAAGCAGGAGATCGGAGATGGTTCTGGAGATGAAGCAACACGGGCTGCCACAAAAACCTAGCACTCGCGGACCAAGCCAAGAGTAGAGATCAAGCACAAACATGAAGATTGAGGCCGAAATGAGGGTCGCTCACCGTGCACCAGGCTGACCAGCGGTCCACAAAGAGCGAAAATTACTGCGAAAGTTTGTTTCGCGTTTCCTGCAACTTTCGCGTTCAAAACTGCGAACGTTCGCACGAAGTTTCGCTTTTCGTGACGTCAAACGAATATTCGCGCGAACGTTCGCTCTGCAAAACCTCTCTAAAATCTACTGCCAGTACTGATATACATGTACAATGACCATTGTCATGTATATGTATATGTACATGGTGTAGAAGTCAGTGAATCAGTGAATGTCATGAAAATGTTAGTACGTTGTCAAAATGATGCGCGGCGTACTGCATCAGGCCTGCAAAAGGCTGCATGCATGATGTGCCAGATTGCACTGTTTGAGCAGCTCAGCTCATGATATCAGTGATAATACTAGTAGTAGTACGCAGTAATGTAAAAATGATGATCCCCCCCCCCCCGGCCCCCGGCCTGTTGCGCACTTTGACACTGTCAGGTTGTCAGGTTGAGAAAATAATTGACAGCTCGTGCCATTGCGATGTTAGACTAAGACTAGTAAGAGGCCCAACTACATTGTAGCCAAGCTGCAAGCCAGCTGGCGAGATCGCACAAATCATGTGTCCGCGCTGGACCTTGGCTATAAAAATACTACTACTAGCCCGTGGAGCTTGCGGCGTACAGTGACTACACTCAGTCTACAGTCAGAACTCGACCAACCAGTTACCTACTGCCTACTTGCACTACTGTACTCACTACTACTAGTACTAGACCTACTGCCTACTTGCACTACTGTACTCACTACTACTAGTACTAGACCTACTGCCTACTTGCACTCCTGTACTCACTACTACTGTACTAGACCTACTGCCTACTTGCACTACTGTACTCACTACTACTAGTACTAGACCTACTGCCTACTTGCACTACTGTACTCACTACTACTAGTACTAGACCTACTGCCTACTTGCACTCCTGTACTCACTACTACTGTACTAGACCTACTGCCTACTTGCACTCCTGTACTCACTACTACTAGTACTAGACCTACTGCCTACTTGCACTCCTGTACTCACTACTACTAGTACTAGACCTACTGCCTACTTGCACTCCTGTACTCACTACTACTGTACTAGACCTACTGCCTACTTGCACTCCTGTACTCACTACTACTGTACTAGACCTACTGCCTACTTGCACTACTGTACTCACTACTACTGTACTAGACCTACTGCCTACTTGCACTCCTGTACTCACTACTACTGTACTAGACCTACTGCCTACTTGCACTCCTGTACTCACTACTACTGTACTAGACCTACTGCCTACTTGCACTACTGTACTCACTACTACTAGTACTAGACCTACTGCCTACTTGCACTACTGTACTCACTACTACTGTACTAGACCTACTGCCTACTTGCACTCCTGTACTCACTACTACTGTACTAGACCTACTGCCTACTTGCACTCCTGTACTCACTACTAGACCTACTGCCTACTTGTACTACTGCAGTACTAGACCTACTGTACTGGGCCAGTGGCTATCTCCAGTATCGGCCCTGGGGGCTAGTGCCAGTAGTGGAGGGGACACCAGGACACGGGACCGTCGTGCATGGCCGTATCAATGTTCAGGACAGGAGGCCAACGCGCGCGCGTGTGTGTGTGTGTGTACGTGTGCGCGCGCATCCCCGTTACTTTTACTTCTTGAAGTAGTGATAATAATATGAAGGGTCACTTTTTGTGCGTGATGGTAGGGCACGTGAAGGGTGCAGATCGGTCTGGTTTGGTATGGTCTTCGCAACTGTATTAATTATTTGCCAGTACTGGCAGAGGGGTAGGGTCCTGGAGGATGACGAGCGATCAATCCGGGAAATCGATATCCGAGTGGCTATATACACTGTATATTATAATAACGCCGGTGCAAGCGGAACAAAAATTTGACAATTTTCTATCACTACATTACTCGCGCAGTAAACCTGTGAAGGCGACCACTTGGATAAGGCGACCACCTGTCCTACATGTAGAAGACCATTGGAACCAGGACCAAGGGATGCTACCAGTATTTTCAGTCAATTGACCCTAGATAAGGAGACCACCTGGTAACAGAGACCACATTTTGAAGGTCCCATGAGCGGTCGTCTTAGACAGTACATGTACATCATAACATGTACAATCTAACAATCATGTGTGACTAGGAGTTCTACAATCATGTACTTATTCCTCCCTACCACAGCTAGGCCTTTCCGGATTATGCGTTTTTTCCTGGTCTAAAATGGAAATCGAAAGTGTTTTGAAAAACCCCTATAAATCCAAAAAATTCTTTAAAAAGAAAATGCAAAATAATTATTGTACCCAAAAAGCACAAAAAGTATTGTACAGTACAATGGAACCAGGCAGGCACAGTGGGTTGGTCAAAGACCATGATTGAGATACGAGAGGTACCTGGTTCAAGTCCTGCCTGGGAGCGGTTTTTCCAGCCGTGCTGCTACCCACAGTCAACTGGGAACTTGTGGCCAGGCACAAGGGGTACATGGAAGTAATGGGGTCGCTTTCGGCACTTGTGCCAGTGGTTGTGAGACTTACCCACTCACCCCCACCGTTAGGCGCTGCATCTGCCGCTAGGGTTTATCGGGTGTTAGCGGCCGTCGTGAGTTCCCTTCGGGAACGGATACGATAATTTACTTACTTACAATGATTTCGACTGTAATGATTACGTAGAGCTACTGCTACCACGAGTACGGGTGGGTTTAGTGTGACTATCGCCCACCCCTTTCGTGTAAGAAAAGTATAGTTTGCACGTCCGCCTTACAACCGGTTGAGAAACACAACCACCATGCCTGTGATACCAGGGTGGCAGATGCAGCGCGAGGGCGAGGGTGAGGTGGTAGGTCTCACAACCATTGAACTAATGCCCGACAAGGGGCTAACCTCGTTAGCTGCATCCATGTTACCCTCAGGCCTCACTCCGAGTAGTGAGTACCCAGTTGACCGTGGGTGCGTGTACAAACTGAAAAGTCGGATGGGATAAACTACGAATGTATGCTTTAAACTTACTTTTTATACTTGACGTGTGCGCCTTGATAAGACCCGAACCGCAGCGCGCGCGTGCCACATGGGTGCTTGCGGCTAGGGTGGTGCATGCGTGTGGTAGATCTACAACAGGTCGGTGGTGTGTTTCAGCTTTGAACTCGGCTGAGCGTAGGTAACACTGTTTGTAGTGGGTCAGTAGATCTACTCAGTGACAGTCGCTGATAGTCTGGAGATGGTGGAGTCTACCGACATGAATGAGTCTGTAGTCTGAAGCCGTGAAGGCGGTCAACACCGCTGCATCAGTGCATGCAAAACACGTCCTTACACAGAGATCATCAACATTACAGGATAGAACATGTGACCGTTGACAACTCCCACTGCATGCTGTCATTGGCATTGCTGGCTAGTACAGACTCAGTAGTACTAGTAGAAGTAGAAGTGGTGGCAGTGGCGCAGCGCAAACACACACAGGAACCATCAAGCGCTGGAGTGCGGAAGCTGACAAGAAAAGCCCTGTTTGTTATCTGGTTATGTGCGGTCGCCACTCGGATGGGTGACTCCATGGCCAACACACTATTGTACGTACTTGGGCGTTGGGGATCGGGCACTGACATGACGGGCAGAGCTAGTCTAGACTACAAAAAGCCAAGACTCTGGACTGCAGCTTGTCCATCAAGGCACATGTCCCAACTGGACCGAAGGCACATGTACATGATGTAGCCCATTGCATCTTCGTAGATCTACTCACTCTCTGCATGCATGCACCCATACAGCCATGGCACTGCTGCCACTGCTGGCGTGCGTTGTCATGCAGTGAATGGCTATGCATTGCTCATGTTATGTTCGATCATGTACACTGACTGTCTACGTACACAACAGTCAACAGGCTAGGCAGAGCACAGAGAAGTACTCGCGGCACACACGGCCACAATCATATCCGTCGGCAGCGCGCCTGTCCGTGAAAACTTCAAATGGGAACAAAGCCGAGCACAAAATGTCATGACTGAGCATCCAGAACAACAACACGAGTACCAGAGTGCAAGTCATGTAGATACGTATTATGTGTATGAACATCATAATGATCATGCTCGTGTGCTGGAGTCACCCTAGATCAGTTTTCAGAAAACGCAGATATTTGTAATTATTATTATTTGCCAGAGTCGTTCCTGTAGAGCTAGTTCCGTCAGGACTTTGAACTCACTTGAAGATGTTCATTGGTTTTGCTACCCACCCGCGAAAGCCAAGGCAAGGGACGGTGTGATTGCATTGTCGCTCACCATTCCAGGAGTGCCAGCCTCTCGACGCGCGAAGTGCTGCTGCTGTTGCATGTCTGTGAGTGTGAGAGCCAGAGTGCCAGACCGAGGCAGTGAAGAGTTCACGCCTCGCTCGCTGAAGTGAGGGGACGAACATCGCACCTCTTGCGTGCGGAAAGCGCAGTGTCGAGAGGGTAATCCGTGTCGCTGCAGTCACTCAAGCGGTAAAAGTTATCGGTAGGCGGCGAGGTGTGGCATATTCAGCAAGACCTGAGCGGACTGTCGATCGGTGGTGCTGAGGCCGCTGCGAGGGCATCGGCGGTAGATTCATAACCCAGTCGTCCTCGGATCGGAGCATCTCGCTGACCCTGGTCCTGGAGGGGAGGATTGGATGGATCGCTCTCTGAGAGTGTGTGGGTGTACCGCGGACCGTCACCGAGATTCTAGAACACGTAACACTTTGTCTGTGGGTCTGTGAGAGTCGCTGGTAGCGCTTCGGCGTTCTCGAGGCCTTGCCATGGCGGAGCAAACACTGGACCGCGAGCTGCGCTACCGTGCGTCCTGGAAACGGTCGACAAACCTGCACGAAATGAGAGCGGTGCCGAGAGTAGGCGGCAGCCGGACGATACTGTTTGTGCTTAGCGTGCTACTGCTAGCAATGTTATGTGGAGTCGCGTCGTCACAGAGTGGACCTCCAAGTACCAGCAGCTCGAGTGCAACGTTTACCCAGAGTGCGTCACCAAGTGCCAACAGCTCGAATGTAACAACAACAGCAGCAGTGCCGACACCTAGTCATATGGAGCTTACGTGCCACGTCACCTTCAAATTAATCAGACTGGGATTCTGTTCAAATAATTCATCACCACCTTCACCAATGATCATAGGACAAATTCAGAAATTCGCGTTGGAATTAAAACAATTGCAAGGGATCAATATAACACAGCTTCCAACAACGAACACCACCAACTACCAGACAATACCGTTTGAGCAAGAATTTACCATCGTCACGCAAGCATTGGACAGCATCATCGGCGAAATTGTTCAGAAGATCAAGATCCAGCCGATCAAGACGAAAGACCTGCTCTGCGGCATTCTGTCGTCGCCTGAAAATTCCTCTACTCCACGTGCGTATGTTACGCTACTCCTTCAAATCCAACAGCTGCTGGCCGTGGTGACAAGCATAACCGACACCGAATCCTGTGCAGAAACCCACCCTATTTCGCTAATCTTCAATTGCCTCTTGTTGCAGTTTCCCCCACAGATGAATACCTCGTCCGTACAGCCGCCACCAAGTGACAATAACTCGCTCTGTCTCAATCTGACGTGTCCGGCTTACATGCAGGAGACCAGGATAGTGGGTCACATCTACCCGGGCGTGCGGAACCTGTCCACTCAGCTGCAGAACGCCGTCAAGTACCTGCTGCCGGGCTGCGTGAACCAGAGCACGATCGACCGGCACCGCGACGCCCTGCTCCTGAGCATCCTGCCCTGCGGCCTCAGCTGCGACACGAGCCAGCCGGGCGCATTCACCGCGGAGCAGGAGCGACACTCTCGCATCGTCATCCAGGTCTTCACCTGGCTGTCGCTGCTGTTCACGGCGTTCGCGCTCGTGTCGTTCGTGATCAACCGCGAGAATCTGAACAAGTACCCGACGCGCATCATCGTCTACATCAACGCACTGTACTTCCTCAGCAGCATCGTGGCACTGGTGCAGGTGACGGGCAACGAGTGGCGACGTTACAGCTGCAACGAGGACAACACGGTACGCACGAGCGAGCCAAGGGCGAGCGACGAGGGCGGCACGGGTGAGGGGCGGGCGTGCGCCGCGCTGTTCGCGCTGAACTACTTCCTGCTGTCGTCGGCGCTGCTGTGGTGGCTGTGCCTGACGCACGCCTGGTACATCACGTTCAAGGCGTTTGACGACCAGGGCCTCAAGGAGAGGTTCAGGCGCTACGAGCTCGTGTACCACGCATTTGTCTGGCCGACCACGCTGGCGCTGATGATCGGTATGCTGGCGTGGGGCAAGATTGACGGTGTCCCCATCTACGGTTTGTGCTTCACCAACGAGGTGGCTCCGTGGCTCTACTTCATGAGCCTGCCGGTGCTGGTAGTCGGCGCCCTCGGCCTGCCGTACCTGTGCCTGGGCACGCGTATGGTGCTCGGCTTCAAGGGCCACATCAAGAAGATGGCGCGGCGCAGCTCCATTCAGAGCATCGAGCGCATGAAGCGCAACGACTCCGGCCTGCGCACGTTCCTTGCCCGCACTACGCTGATCATCATCGTCAGCTTCCTGCACCTGCTCGTGCAGGTGGCCATCGCCGTCTACCGCCTGGCGAACGACAGCCATTGGAAGGACGAGGGCGAAGCGTACTTCCTGTGTGTGCAGACTCGCTGCTCGAGCGACGCGAGCGTGTGCGAGGGCCTGAAACCGAACCCGAGCCTGGAGCTCTTCACCCTGATCTCGGTGCTGATCAACATGGAGGGCATCGTGCTCACCTGGTGGGCGTTCAATGCGCAGACGTGGCGAGAGTGGAAGTCTCGCGCAGGCAGCACTACTTCCCTCTTCAAGCGACTCAGCTCACACAAGTTCAACAGTGGCGACCTGAGCGCGGCGCAGCGGGTCATGGGCTCCAACACCAGCGGGGCTGCTGCTGCCACGGCGACTAGCTCGTCGCTTAGCGACTCGTTCGTGAAGCGCGACATGAAGACGCGAGAGAACACGAAGCACAACGTCGAGCTCACCCGGTTTCGCTACGCCATGTCACGCGACGACTTTGATCACCGCTACAAGCGCCCCAACGGCAGCTCTTCTGAAGACCCCTCCGCCACCGCCGCGAACAGCCATGTCAGAGATTCCGTGTTCAGCACGCCGACGGACGAGACCAGCTTCACCAGCATTGACGGTGCCGGTGGAGCTCATGTCGAGAACGGCACTCCCACGCCGGAGCAGGATGATCCGCGGCGCGACTTCAAGCACGCCAACAGCCGGGTGCACTTCTCCACGACTACCGATACGTCCGATGTCATGATTACGCCACCGTCGTCGCTGCCGCTCGCGGCGGCGCCCAAGACTTCCGTAGCCATGGCAACGTACATCTCGTCAACGTCCAGCTGTGACTCGCCGGGCGCTGCCTCCAGCCCCAGCCGATCGATTTTGAAAAAGGGACGCAGCATGTCCACGTCCAATCAGAGGCCGCCGCCGGTTGCTATGGTGAGGGAAGAAGACGACGAGCAGCTGGAGACGTTCCAGGAGAACATAGCGGCCGGCGCGAACGTCCCGTTCCTGTCGGAGAACGCCCCGGACGCCCCCACTGTAATGCCACTGTCTCGCTCGCCGCGGATATCCCGTGTCAAAGAGGAAGCGACGTCGCTGGAGGCCAAACGCGACAGCATCCGCAGACGCTCGAAGTCCGCCAGCGCGTCGCTCGGAGCCAACTCGTTGAGGTCGCCACTGCAGCTAAACGGTCGCACTTCACCACCACGAAGGATCGGCTTCTCCGACAGTGACGATGGGAGTGACGATGATGATGAGCCCGATTTCCGCCGTCGTCCCACGCCTTCTTCGCCGCCGAGGGTTGGGTTCAGTTCGAGCAGCGGGGACTACGATGACGGTAAACGAGCACAGCACGCCCCGAGCATGCCCACGGTCAAGAACGGCGTTGTCACATCAACGCCGATCAAGGGCCCCCTCGCCATGAACGGCTTTCATCGGCCTTGCACCGACACCAACGATGTTGTCGCAAGTCCCATCAAGGCTGACGTCGCACCCTGGCGCTCCATCCAGTCGGAGGTGGAAGAGGCGTACGCTGAGCAGGAGAGCAAGCGACGATCGCAGGCGCTCGTCGACTCGTTTGCCGACCCCGTTATGGCCTCGTCCCCGCGACGCTCCATCATAGTCGAGAGCAATCTATGACACGGCATTGGCGACGACGGGGGCTAACGAACTGCCACAGCAGCAGCCGCTTATTGCTGTTTGCTGTTGTATGGCTGCGGCCACCTAGTGCTGTGCGACCGCCGCAGCAACCTACTCCTGTGCTAATGTTGCAGCAGCCTCCTGTAACAAAACGGCAGCGTCTGTAGGGCCTTCCATATCAAAATATTAAATTCGATTACATGTACTACTATTCTACTACTATTCTACTACTACTGCTGTTCTCGGTTGGCAGTGAACCGAGTAGAGGCGTTACACTGGACCTTGAGCTAAACTGCATTGCTGAACCGGACATGTCCACTGTGTGAGAACGATGTCCTCGTTTTTTCCATTCACTGCCTTGTCATCACCGACTCGTTCTCCTTCTCCTCGGTCTTCTTCTCTCCTTTTACCTCGCACCAAGAGTACTGGAAACCCAGAGTGTGCTGCTCTGATGGGTTGCTGTCACGGAGAAATTCCGTCACGGATTACATTTTTTTTGGACGGATCACATAATTTTAGTGATGCTGTGCAAGACAGAAGCTGCACACTCTCTGCGTTTCATGTACTTCTGAGTATGTAACAATTATTTTTACTTGATTGTACTCTGGCCTGCCGTGCGAATGAACGTCTCTTTCTCTCCTACTGCTCCTCGTCTGCTGAACGCGTGCGGGTATTCCGACATAGACTATTTTGAGAACGGATTTATACAGAATTTGCTTCTTCTTTTTTTATCTTTTACATGTTGGAGAAATTTAGCATTTACCTTGCGTATAGTCCCAGAGTCAGTAGAGTAATCATTTCACTTCTCGCTTCTAAGCGTGGTGTGATCATCTCACTACTCCCTGCTAAGCGCTGTAGAGTGGTTATTTCGCTGCTTTCATCCCGTTGAGTACTAGAGTAGTTATTTTCCTACTAGGTTATCTTCTATGCAAACTAATGCTCATAGGGCTGGCTGCGCTGTTCTAGCATGTAGAATATAGATAGGTACGCAATGAATACGATTAGGTTAGGATTGCCATTGCATAGTTTTGTATCTTCTGTTGATCCGCTTGTTTCTGTTAAAATAATGGAATTGGAGCGTCCTCTCGCCCTCATTCTGGTGAGCGGCGTCTTCATCTATTAGGCAGGCAGGCATTGCCGGTGTTTCCGTCGCCCGTTATTGAGTCGGGCCTGACGAATGTAGTGCAGTACAGTCCTGGCTAGGGAAATCCCCCCTCATGAATACACATGTACAGTAGTGCAGTACAGTCCTGGCTAGGGAAATCCCCCTTCATGAATACACATGTACAGTAGTGCAGTACAGTCCTGGCTAGGGGAATCCCCCTTCATGAATACACATGTACAGTAGTGCAGTACAGTCCTGGCTAGGGGAATCCCCCTTCATGAATACACATGTACAGTAGTGCAGTACAGTCCTGGCTAGGGGAATCCCCCTTCATGAATACACATGTACAGTAAGTACTGACTACTGAGTACTGTGAAAGCAGAAAATTTCGTTGCTCAATAATTTCGTCCAACTCCAAAGAAAGGGGGTTCGTCCGGTTGTAAATTTCGTCCATGGATCATATAGGAGTGTATTGAAAAGCTGGACAAATCAATATTAGTCCGGCACTTAATTAAGTCCAACAGCTCGTTGGACGAAAAAGACGAAATTAAATTCCAGACGAATATTTCTGCTTGTACAGTATGTAAAACCTGTAACTAAAGACCACCGTGACTAGCGATCAGCCTGGTACTACCGACCGCTTTGCGCGCCGGGCACGGACTGTCTCACATTCAAATGTGGCGGTGCGCTGCAAACCTCTAACTAAGGACCACCTGCCACTAAAGACCGCTTTATCTGGCCCCAAGGGGTGGTCGTTAGTCACAGGTTTTATGCACATGTAATTGCATGAAGGGGGGGGGGGTGCGGGTGCACAGTGTTTGCATGTGTGTGCACTCGGGTGTTGCTATTTATTTCAATTCGCGACTCCATTATATGCATGCAGACGCGTGTGTGTTTTTGTGTGCGTGGGCATGTGTGTCTGCTCGATCGTGTACATGTGTGTGCCCCAGCTACATGACTGTATATTTGTATTATTCTAGTTTGATTGGTCTTTAAGGTATGCCAGATTATGCTTATGCATGTACAGATTGGATATAACGACACTCCTTCGGGAGAAAACAAAAAGTCACTATATTCGATCTGTCACTAAACCCGATCTTCACAATACATGTACATCATCATTCGCTCCCTTGTCACTGGACAGTTCTGTCCGTTTGGTTTTAGCGAATTCGAATAACGAAAACAACAACAACAACAACAACATCATGTACATGTATGTACTGAAGTCCATGTATAATTTTCATACTGACAGAAATGCATGTTTCACTCGGATAATGAGCAAGTATTTAAAATAAATAATTAATAGAAGAATCACATGGAAACGAGTTAACACTACATCATGACATGTACATGTACATTGTATGAAGCAACTATCCACGACTGTAATAAGATACATGATAGTAAGCAGTCAGAAAGTGCGATAACAGGGCACAGGAGTCGTTGAATATCTCAGTAGCCGCGGTCAGTTTTGTGCCCTGTTATCGCACTTTCTGACTGCTTATCACTATACTACATGTATCTTGTTAGAAGTTGGTACCGTCATGGGTAGTTGCTTCACAACTCGTTTGCATGTGATTTCTTCTACTACTAGTTTTAGATAATGCATTGTGCATGTGCATAGTTATAATTATTGCATATGGATTTCAGATGTGTGTATACATGTAAATACTTCGTTTTGTCCAGCCATACTGGCCGAAATCCTTCTTCTTTTTCAGCAAGTAATGTTATTAGTTCGCAAGTATCCAAGCAAACACACACACACACGCGCGCGCATGCGCACGCGCACGCACATGCCCTCGCACACGCACACGCACACACACACACACACACACACACACACACACACACACACACACACACACACGCATCCAGCCAAGGATTGTGCAGGGAATGGCTAAAGTAAGTAATTAGTTGGAGAAACTGAAACTTATAATTAGAGCGCGTGTTAAAAGGTAGCGCTTTCAGAGCCTTCTCATCAGACGTGACAGCCATAGGGAAAATCAACACAAGTGCAATAGGTGAAAGAGTATGACCGTGCAAGCAGAATTGGAGGCAATGCAAAGGAAGGAGAGAGAGGAGCAGATGACAGATTACATCAAAAAATTTAATAGTTATAATCACACCCTGCGTGGCTGCGACTGTATTGATCCGTTATAAAAGGACACGTACTGTACTGTACTCACTGCATTAGGTCGAAATTAGTCACCCAATAGTCGACTACAGCTGTGTGGTTGATTAAAGTTTCCTGCAAGTACGGTCGGTAGATAATTATCATATCTGATGGATCTTATCCATCGCGGTCAAAGACCAGGGTAGATCTACACACCGGTATATGTGACGGACTGCTCCCTGGTCAAAGACTGATTTTGATGATCACACTGCAGCACTGAGTGACACAACTGTGATCGTGTGTCAGTTTGTGTCATAAAGAGTGACAACCGACACTACGTTTCTTGCAACTATTGTATTACTGTCTTTGTAGTGCAAGAAGTCCGCTTCCGGTTCCCCGGCTGAAGGATCTAGGACGGCCTGCTGCATTCGGCGACTTCTGCTAGCCTTCTGCCTTTTATTGATAGTCCGGGCGTAGACTCTGTTGAGCGCTTCGCGAATTCAGCTGCTCGTTCGGGTGCCAACGATGACCTATTTGGACACGTTCAGCGAGGCTGGATGCATGGCGGGTGCAAAGAGATATCTTTCAAATCAAGTTGTTGATATTGGGATGCTATTTGCAGTTCCAATCGTAGACCCTCTACCCTGTTTTCAAGTTTGCGGTGCTCCCGACGTACTTCAGCCAAGTAATTAGTTAGTTCAGGATGCCCTCATCATAGGCTCATGCCGAACTACCGTAGATGCCTATGACTTCATCGAGGTTGTGCACGTGGACAGTAGAGGGGCGCTGTTGCCGTGTTGGGGCGGCGTTACTTCTCCAGTCTACAATTATTTTAGGACCAAGTGTTAGTTGCTTCGGAGGGCTGTACGAGTAGTGTAGCACTGCACCTTGTGGCTTGTCACGTCTGCTCACGAGTTCTGCATCGTCAGTCCCCGCGCCCGGAAAGGTGGCGCGGTCTGCAGGAGACGAGAGTTCACACTTCAGGCGGGCTCGACACTGCTGGTCTTGTCTCGTTGTACGTCGTAGGAAGAAGGACCACGGCGCCAGTGCATCCAGGTATCCGTGAGATCGAGCGGCCAGTCCACAAGTGGTGCAACCCTGCTGTAAATTGGCGGGCTGCTGCTGCGGGACAGCCAGTAGCCGGCTACCAGCATCTGCAAGGCTCTGGCCCCCGGAGCGGCATATGCAGCGAGACGTCCAGAAGTGTGCATGTCAGCACTCAAGCCAGACTTCTGAAAGTCTGTGCCTCTCTAGCTGCAGTGCTGGTGGAGCTCATAATAGTGTGGTGGTGAACAGTGTGCTGTCCCTACTTCTCATTCTTTTCCCAGTTGAGTTTTCCATGCACGCACCTGGATTAGACATCTAGTAAACAGTGCTTCGAGTGCTCACCGCTGTCACGCTTTACTACACACATACAAATACACGCGCACGCACGCAGCGCAAGTCGTTAGCTAGGCACGTGAACCGTCGTGTGTTCGTGTCAGGCAGTCAGCTTCGCAGCAGCGGCGGCGTTCCGGTTCCCCGCAGCGGCGGCGTTGAAGACGGTCGGTTCGGCGAGCAGGATGCAGGGCGGCGACGGGAGATTACACCCTGCCAGTGCACGGCACGCACTGCTCGCGTTCAGTCTGCTGTTCACCGTACTGTGCAGCGTAGCATTGGGTCAGACCGGCGATGATCGCAGAACTGCTGATACGTCATCGTCTTCAGTCGAGAACAAGAGCCTACTCCGGGCGAAGACGGCGTACTGCGACACGCTGCTCAACACGATACGCATGGCGCTATGCCCGGGCTCTCTACCCCAGTCACTGGGGAGCTCGGGGTTGCGGCAACTCAGCACGCAGGATCTGTTGCTGCTGGCGTCGCTGCACAAGACGTCCGGTGTCCTGGACGCCACCATGGCCGAGATCGTCAAGCGCATCGGCATGCAGCCCGTGTCGACGACAGAGCTCCTGTGCTCACTGCTATCGACCACGTCTGTGCCTCCCGTGGAGTACACCTTGCTGATTGGCCAGCTGGGACGGCTGCTGCAGACGGTGACGAGTATTACGAACACGAGCGAGTGCGCCCGCCGGCAGCCCATCAGCACGCTACTGGACTGCCTGGGTCTGGAACTCGGCAAGCCGCGCAGTACTGGTGCGCCGCCGTCACCATCACCGTCGCCGTCAACAACAATCGACAATGCCGTCTGCCTGAACGTGGAGTGTCCGGCGAGCATGAAGAGGACGCGGCGTGTGCGCCACATCGACCCGGGCGTGAGGAACCTCTCGCTGCAGCTGCAGACCGCCGTGGTGCACCTGCTGCCGGGCTGCTTGAGCGCCGAAACCATTGCGACACACCGCGACGAGCTGCTCCTCAGCATCCTGCCCTGCGGGCGCAGCTGCGACGTGAGCCAGCCGGGCGCGTTCACGTCAGAAGAGGAGCGCCGCTCTCGCATCGTCATCCAGGTGTTCTGCTGGTTGTCCCTGGTGTTCGCATCTTTTGCGCTCATCTCTTTCTTCGTCAACCACAAGTCGCTGAACAAGTACCCGACGCGCATCATCGTCTACATCAACGCGCTGTTCTTCCTCAGCAACATTGTGGCGCTGGTGCAGGTGACGGGCGACAAATGGCGACGCTACGGCTGCAACGAGGACGGCACAATTCGCACCGGCGAACCGCGGTCTATTGACGACGGCAGCACACCCGAGGGCAGGTTGTGCGCCACCCTGTTTTCCTTCTGTTACTTCCTGCTGCTGTCCGCGCTGCTGTGGTGGCTGTGCCTGACGCACGCCTGGTACATCACGTTCCGCTCGTTCGACGACCAGACCCTGAAGGAGCGCTTCCGCTTCTACGAGATCATGTACCACGTATTCGTGTGGCCCACGACCCTCGCCATGACGACGGGAATGCTTGGCTGGGGCAAGATTGGCGGCGTCCCTCTCTACGGGATGTGCTTCACGTACGAGCTGGAGCCGTGGCTCTACTTCATGACACTGCCGGTGCTGGTGGTCGGCGTGCTCGGCCTGCCCTATTTGGTCATGGGTACGCGCATGGTGATGACGTTCAAGAGCAACATTCGGCGCATGGCGCGCCACAACTCCATCCAGAGCATGGAGCGTAAGCGGCGTAACAGCGCCGGCCTGCGCGCCTTCCTGGCCCGCACCACGCTGATCATCATCGTCAGCTTTCTGCACCTTCTCATCCAGGCGGCCATCGCCGTCTATCGCCTGGTGAACGACAAGCAGTGGCGCGAGCAGGGCGAGGCCTACTTCCTGTGCACGCAGACGCGCTGCACGGCCGACGCGAGCGCGTGCGACGGCCTGAAGCCGAACCCGAACCTGGCGCTGTTCATTCTAATCACGGTGCTGATCAACATGGAGGGCATCGTGCTCACCTGGTGGGCGTTCAACCAGAAGTCGCCGCAGGAGTGGAAGGTGCGCGCCAGCAACAGCAGCATGAAGCTGTTTAAGCGCATCAGCTCGACGCGGCTGAGCACGATCGACTTGAGCGCGGCGCGTCGCTCAGTCAGTGGCGTCGACCCGGTGGTGAGCAGGGCCACCATCCTGCTGCGCAAGGACTCGCGCAGGGACGACGACCAGCGGCACGACGTCAAGGAGCTGACGCGGCAGAACACGCGGCAGAACAGCAGCGTGCGGCGCAAGGGCAGCACAGCGAGCTCGCAAAGCAGCGGCGACGGCAGCGGCAGCCGCTACATCCGCAACCCGTGCTCAACCAACGAGCCGTCCGCCACCATGCTCAAGACGGTGGTGGAGATGGCGCCGATCCTGTCGGCCACCAACACCTGCGACTCGCCGACGCCCCTGACTCCCAGCCCGCCGGTGTCGATGAGAAGCGCTCGCAGCATGACCTGGTCCAGCCGGCAAACGGCGACGTCAGGCCACCACAGCGAGAGCGAGGACATCTCCCGTGGCTCCACGACCACGCTTCACTCGTCGTCGAAAGAGAGTGCCGACTGCAGGCTGCCAGTACCGTCAACACTCAAGATCTATCCGAAGGGACGTTCGAGCTCTGCTACGGCGTTCACGGGGCACAGCCTGGCACAGTTTGCGGCGTCGACTCGGAGCGTGGCCTGCTTGTCGCCACCCGAAGGACTCGAACTCACTAGCAGCAGTCATAATAGTGAGCATGCCCTCTGCTCCGACTGAGCTCTCTAGCCGCAAGCCCGCTCCGTCACGGTATAGCAACTGCGAGGACGGCAAACGAGTGCCCGCACTAGCGGATAAGCAGCGTGGTTAACGAAGCGCACCGGCACTAAGTGGCGGTAGCATCGCGACGATCTGCCAATCTCCAGGTGCAGCCAACAAGTCCGGTCATCATCATGCGGGTGCCGAAGATTCAGTCCGAGACCCCACCACCTTGTCGTCAGTCGGTTTAGTCTCACGTCGGAGACGTTCACGCCTAGTTAGCAGATTGCTGAACTCAGCTAGCCAGTCTCAGTAGGAATCGGTCGCTCTAGTCCAGTTCGGACTCTGTTGCGAACCAGTCCACTGTTGTTGAAATCAACCCGGAACGAACGCGTCAGCTGCTGAACAGTGCGTATGTGTAGAAGTGATATGCTTGACACGCTGGATACACTTTAAAATTTATCTTGTCTTTGCTGGGCTGAACACTTCTGCACCAAGACCGGTAGCAATTATTCTCTTTTTCTGTGCTCTTCTGCTTCCAAACAAACCTAGAATCTATTCACAAGCCATCTATCTGTGCTTGTGTCTCCCCCCCCCCCCCCCCCCCCCCCGTGGGTGAAGATCTAGTTTCTCAGCTCCCCTCTGGAATATTTTCATCTTCAAACTTCATACCCTCGCTTAAACTATTTTCAAGGAACTGATTAATTTATTGAACAATTTCTATTTCTTTAGGTCCTTAGGGTCTTTAGCGGTGTGCCATGTGTGTGTGTGTATGTGTGTGTGTGTATGTGTGTGTGTGTGTATGTGTGTGTGTGTATGTGCGTGTGTGTGTGTGTGTGTGTGTGTTTTTGTCGGTGTCTGTGCCACTGCATGTGGGCGTATGTGTGAGGTTTAGTGGGTGCGTGGACATGTGTAAGTGTGTTTGCTTCTGTATACATATGTGTGTGTGTGTGTGTGTGTGTGTGTGTGTGTGTGTGTGTGTGTGTGTGTGTGTGTGTGTGTGTGTGTGTGTGTGTGTGTGTGTGTGTGTGTGTGTGTGTGTGTGTGTGTGTAATGGCGCAGTGCGTATTCCGCTCAACCAGTACCGCGATCGGCTCAGCGTGACACTTCTGTGCTCTGCGATGTTTGCCAGCGTACTTTCGCCCACCAGAAATACAAGAATCGCCACAAGTGCCTGGCCGAGAGGAGGAAGCCCATATCTGAGCAGTCCGGCAGCCGACTATGTAATGCGTGCGGGAGATGATTCTTGAGTGCTGGCGGGCTAGCTTCGCATAAGCGTCTCTCCAACTCGGCTGCTGAAGTGGCGTCGGTCTCGGCTGTGGCATCGGCAGACTCGGTCCGGAAACAGCGGGTTGCCCTGCCCTGCTGCAGAGCGCATTGTCTCGGCTGCGGTCGCTGCTGCAAGTCATCCCGTGGTTTCGACCTGCATAGCTGTGCTAATTTCCTGTCCAGGAAGTAGAGCGGCGTTTCTGGGTCCAATGCTGAACTCAGTGCTGTCGACCCCTGCACAGGGCACACGTGACCATTTGATGGCAGTGTTACCAAGGACCAAGGTGTGTGTGTGTGTGTGTGTGTGTGTGTGTGTGTGTGTGTGTGTGTGTGTGTGTGTGTGTGTGTGTGTGTGTGTGTGTGTACCTTATTTCCCCGATTATAAGTCGCACTCGAGTATAAGTCGCAACCCCATTTTCAGGTTTGAGCGATGTTGGAATCCAATACACCACACCACCACATTGCCCTCTTGGCCGATCCAAACTCTGCACTCACATCACCATTACCACAGCGAGGACAATTCTTCTCAACAATATTGAGTTCGGGCAACATTGTTGCGATATATTCACTTCAGTAGCAAGTCATGCTCGACTGTAAGTCGCACCGCACCCCCTTTTTTACCCTAGGATTTTAGTGTAAAAGGTGCGACATAATCGGGGAAATGCGGTATGTGTGTGTGCGTGTGTGTGTGTGTGTGTGTTTGTGTGTGTGTGTGTGTGTGTGTGTGCGTGTGTGTGTGTGTGTGTGTGTGCGTATGTGTGTGTGTGCGTATGTGTGTGTGTGTGTGTGCGTGTGTGTGTGCGTGTGTGTGTGTGTGTGCGTATGTGTGTGTGTGTGCGTATGTGTGTGTGTGTGTGTGTGTGTGTGCATGTGTGTGTGCATGTGTGTGCGTGCGTATGTGTGCGTATGTGTGCGTGCGTATGTGTGTATGTGTGAATGTACACGTATCACTATGTATGCGCATACTCGTACGTGATCGTGTATGTGTACAGATATGTAATGTGTGCAGTTGGCCCAGACAGATCCTGCCGGCAATTTGTTCGGCAAAATAACGAAGAATTTTTTTTAAAGCGGAAAATGCCAGCAAAATAGGAGGAAACTTATGATATCGAGATGTCGGGTATAATCGATGCCTGATACTTGGATTTCTTTGTTTCTTAGTAATTCTTACCCGTTCAGCATGATACACTGCCCATGATGAGATCATGTGACCGAAGTGTCTCTGGGATACACTGGGGATCGACATGATTTTGGAAGAACCCAGGGCCACACGTGTGTGAACACCCGTGTTGAGAAACCGACGCTGCGATTTTGTGCAACGTTGTACAGGAAATGGATAAAATACACGTTTTTCCGGAGCAAAATGGAGCATAATATCGGGTTCCTAGGGCCAGGCTCGGAAAAATATCGAACATCTCGCAGCAACATTCGAGGCGAGCGAAGCAGAATCTGTCTGGGCCTAATGTGCTGCTAGCAGTAGCGGCAGCAGATTGGATAATTTTTTTTAACGGGGGTGGGGTGGGGTGTGAGAGTGAGGAGTTTCGTGCTGCCTTCTCGATACATACGTATGTACACTGTATATCATGTGCACATTCACATGTCTGAAGGTTTGTGGTTTTTCAATAAAAAATAAATAATAAAAAATAAAAAAAGTTTCATGTACTGCTGTCAATATGTGCAATAACAGTTACTATAGCTTATGGGGGCGATTTTAGAGAACAAAGTGCAGAGCCAGGAAAACAATGTAGACTATAAAGACAAGAATTCGTCAATGTCCACACAGAGTACGACCAGCGGTCAGCTGACGCCCGGACAGCGCCAAGAAAGGTAAATGGAGCAGAACAGCTAAAACAAATCAAGCGCTGGACAGAGACAAGGACGGTGTGCCGGTGTGACATGAAATGTCCCGCTATTATCTGCAGAGGTGATTTCTTCCCTCGTCGATTTCTTTCCTGCTTTTATACCTCAATATTTAGGTATTTGTTTCCCTTCTTCCCATGCTTCATCTTCCACTCTCCTCTCCCCATTTCCCCATTTTTCTTGCGATATTTATGTGGGAGACTTCCGTGATAAGCATCCATTTGCTTTTGGAGAATCCTTTTAAATAAATACAATACAATACATTGTTGCCACAGCAACTGCGAAAGGGTTTGCGATGATGATGATGATGATGATGATGATGATGATGATGATGATGAACACTGTCCGTACAGCTAGCTGTGTGGGGACATTGTCAAATTATGTAGCGTAATTAGGCAATGGGAGTGACTGATCCTTTGAAATAATTTAATTTGAAGTTCTCCCAATCCCTTAAAATTACGTAACGGTTATAAAAGGAGAAGGGCAAAATATTACGAGTTATAACCATCATTACATTGGCTCACCAGCCGACTTCAATTAGCCAATGCTTTGTAATTTTACGGATATCCTTTTCACGATACCTGCGTGGAAATCTGTCTCAAAGTCCAAGACACGTCGCCATTACTGCACCGGTTAGATGCTGCCTGTAATCAGGGAGTAGTAGAATACCGGTATTTTACTACTCCCGGCAATTTTAGTATTCTCCCTACTGCAGACAAAGGTAACACAGTCGGTTTGGAGATAAAAAATGAAATTGTTGAGCTGGTAGAAATGCGTAGATGTGCTTTTCTTCGGATTTTGGTGCCTATTTCCTGGAACGTTCCATCGTATCACTATTCATTATTCAGAAAGTTTGCTCGCATCATATGCCCCATGCTTGCCGAAGTGACGCCATGGTTACGCCTGTCCGTAACTGGTCGTCTTGCTCTCCCGTCCCAGCTTCTTTCTCCTTTGCGTGTACGCCAAACTTGGCGTCGGCGTGGCCGACAATATCTCCCACGTAACGGTGGTCGGCTGATTCAGCTGCCGGTTGCCACCTGTTTGTGTGCATACAAAACATATACACACAAACACACAAATGCGTGCATGCGCACACACATACACATACACACACAGACACACACACCAGTACACACCGTACACACCGTACACACACACACACACACACATGCACACATATACACACACATCCACACAAACACACACACACACACACACACATACACACATACACTTACACATTGGCCAGGTCATCACCGTACCAACTTCAGTGTCGGCCATCAACACATGTTTTCTGCTGAGGAGGTTATTGTGTACCCGCCATATCACACAAACTGTATGAAAGACTATGGTATAGCCGCACCAATCCAAAACTGCTTTCGGCAGTCCTGTTGTGTGCAATTGGTGACTAAAGAATAGTTGCCATCATGTGGTTGTTGTCCAGAGCTGGTATTCTCGGTAACACAATATTTTCGGTGGAACGTTCATTACGGTAGTTTCGGTGCAGAAACCACGCACATACATTTTAGATTACACCTAAAAGGCATCGGAGTATGCACTGTATGTACATGAGAAATGCTGGTCGCCTGATTCTACATTACATCTTTACAACAAAAAAACGGCAAGTCCCTGACCCTGGTACAGTCAACTTCGCTTATAACGACACTCGGCGGGGCATCAGAAAGTTGTCCTTATTCGCGAAGTGTCGTTATACCCGAAGTCTCATTATATGTATTGCAGTTGGATGGGACTTTTTTCCCGGCATGGAAATTCTGTCGTTGTTGTGAATTGTCGTTACATCCGCAGTCGTTATTAGCGAAGTTGACTGTACATGTGTGGCCTAAAATTGCATGTACTGTATTCTCCATTGGACATACCTTGTGTCACAGCTGATGCGTGCGAAGTGCGTCTGATTGGCCGTTGACATGTGAACGGTTCTGAGTGGCACAAACGGTATGTCCAGGACGATAGGGCACATGTGACCAGGCAATATAAACATGACATGCACGTACACACACACACACACACACACACACACACACAAACACAATCACACACAATCACACAAACGCACGCACGCACACACCATAGCACCGGCACGTGTACATGGTGTGCATAAACCCTTGCCACCTTGACGCATATCTTTTGCTTCATATTTCTCCCAGGATAACGCATCTGGTGCAAGACCGAGATTCCCCATTCTGTGGATGTAGAGAACATTCCATCACAAGATGGAGGCCTGAGAAGGCAGAAGCCCATTGTGCCATGACATAATTTGTTCAGCAAACACCCCACACAGCCACTTGGGTATGGTCGTGTGTAGGGTGTTGAACAGTGCATTGCTGATTCCAGCGTACTCACATTTCATTACTCATACATTCCATATTTGGCAATGCGCAATGGGGCAATGGGCTTATTGTTAAAATGCACACCTGAGCGTGAAGATGAGCGCGTCTCCAGCCCGGAAGTCGGATGTCTTCCACTGTCCGCCAAAGGCAAGAATCTCCTTCGGGTCTTCGGTGAACCAGCCAGTGCCTGTGCGGCCGCACACAACATTGACAACAAAAGAGACAGAACATGTGCGAACAGCCTTTGGGGAATCCTTGAATATATAAATACAAATACAAATACAAATGTTGAATGGTTTCTGCTGCGATGACAGCTACACAACATAGCCATACCACCATGGCTCAGCGATTCAAGAGCATCACTGGCCTCGAGCGAAGGTCCCTGGTTCAAGTTCTGGTGATGACAGTCTATTATTAGCCTGGACTACAAATGTCTGAAAGTGCATAGACTCCTCTGTAGCCATCCACTATACCCAAGCATCTTCACAACACTCCAAACGGTCTCTGGGCTACACCATTCACTGAAAATGAAAAGAATTTTTTTTACAATCATTCGAATTTTCGGACAAGGTCCATCTTCAGGAAGATGTGCCTTGTGGAAAAATTCGAATGATCACCTCTTCTTCTCTTTTGTGATTGGTGTAGCCCAAAGACCATTTGGACAGTGTTGTGAAGATGCTTGGGTATAGGGGACTACAATGCCATATATTAACGAGGGACGGGCGTAATGTGCACACACACACACACACACACACGCGCACGCGCTCGCGCGCACGCCGTGACCGTACCTTGCAGCTTGCCCAGCTCGACGTCGAAGTTCCCGTACGTCTCCTGAAATGTTGCGAATCTGCATTTCAGAATCACACGACAACGCAGCTAGCCAGTCATACACGGAGGGTGGCGTACAGCCTGAGTGTGACATCATCGTGTACAGTACCACATGTCCAGGCGACCACTCTGATAAGGTGACCACCTGTCCCAGAGGACCACCAGAACCAGGACAAACGGATGTCATTTTGTGACGGGAATGGTCTTAGAGACTGCTTCCCCATTCCCGTTGGCCTTCCAATCACATAATGACTTACACTCTTTCTGCAGGCTCTGTATGGTGATCCCCGAATTACTTATTATTATTCATGCGTAATGGACAACTATTTCTCTACACACATCCTTATTCTACCTCCCACACCGTACTCTGAACACAGCAGGGAGTCGAATATGACTCCCTGCATTTATTCTGAAATATGAAGCTGGCCACGACGAGGGTTTCCCCTCAGTTCTTGGTTAGTCCAGAAGGAGTGAGTTCGATGTGTTGTGTCGACTGGAGCTGCTAGTAAATTAGTATGCTTACTGTTACACATTTCCAGTCAAATGACCCCGGATACGGAGACCACCGGTACACGGGTATCACATTTGTAAGGTCCTTTCAGCGGTTGTCCAAGACAGGTTTCACTGTAATCGTACACAACCCCGAGTTGGATAGTGTAAAGTGAGACACCATGTCTGCATCGTGTGCACATAACCATGTCTGCATCGTGTGCACATAACCATGTCTGCATCGTGTGCACATAACCATGTCTGCATCGTGTGCACATAACCATGTCTGCATCGTGTGCACATAACCATGTCTGCATCGTGTGCACATAACCATGTCTGCATCGTGTGCACATAACCATGTCTGCATCGTGTGCACATAACCATGTCTGCATCGTGTGCACATAACCATGTCTGCATCGTGTGCACATAACCATGTCTGAAGTACTGTAAACCGACCAATGTTTGCGTCAATAATTTTTGGCGCGATCTCTCGGAACCACCAAGTTTACATTGCCAAATGTTCACGGAGCGCCATGGTCACACATATACACCCACTGTTGAAGTTTGATTTGACGATGGTTAGTATTTGCGTTACCCTCTTCTCGCAAAATTAGCCAACATTATTATACGACGCAAACATTAGGCTGCTGACCGTACGTACTGTTCGAATTTAAAAGTGCGCTAGTCGCCGAGAGTGAGTGATTTAATATGAAAGATAAATACATTAAAACCTGTAAGGCGACGGCTAAAAGAACCTTACGACCCTTACAAATGTGGTCCCCATGTTCAGGTGGTCTTCTTCTCCAGGGTCATTTGACTGGAAATAACACCCCTTGATCATGGTTGTGGTGATCCTCATGGACAAGTGGTTGCCTCATTAGACTGGTCACCTCATTAGACTGGTCGCCTCATTAGACTGGTCGCCTCATTAGACTGGTCGTCTCATTAGACTGGTCGCCTCATTAGACTGGTCACCTCATTAGACTGGTCGCCTCATTAGACTGGTCGCCTCATTAGACTGGTCGCCTCATTAGACTGGTCACCTCATTAGACTGGTCGT
>NC_088649.1:17046376-17073876 GCF_964019385.1 Sycon ciliatum | reverse complement strand
TGAAATTACCAAAACTCAGGGTGGAATTGGAATTGATCGCACTCGTGGGCTTACCACACCTCAGTAACTGAATTGTTTGCTCACACCACAGTATACCAGGGCTGCCACTTGCTCCGATTTTTCGGAAATCGTCAGATTTTTGACCGCCTGTCTGACAAACCGACCGATTTTGTTCCCCAAGAGGGACAACCGATTATTTTATTTTGAGCGCTTTTTAGTCCAGTTGGCCATTAATTCATAATTGACATGGTTGTAGTGCGTGTGCTGGACAGTTAAATATGTGTTCTGGAGTCCCAACAGCAAGCCATTTTTCTAAAAAAATTCACCGCGGTGGCCCTGCCCCCTGCACCCCCGACGGGGGAACCCCCCGGACCACCACGACAGATTTTTCTCCCTCCAAGTGTGGCAGCCCTGGTATACATACCTCCATGAACGGTACGCAGCCCGCGCCGCAGCGCGAATCCAGAACGCCCTCGCGCAGTTCGTGCTCGGTCAAGTCGAGCGCATCGCCGTTGACCTTGTCGATGTGCTCCAGCACCGCCAGTCTAGCGTTGAGTACAGCCTGACGATCATGAAGACCTCGTATGAACAAATACCTGGGGCGGGATTCACACGGCAGAAAAAGTAGAGGACAGCATGGGAAAGCACAGTGTCAGGGTTAAACGGTTTTGAGAGCTGCTGGGAAAATTCTGCAAAGTTCTCCAAAGTTGAATAATTATGAGTCGATTCAACACTAGCTGCATTCTGCCCACGCATACACAAACGCACGTACACAAACACACGCGCACCCCGTGCACCATGTATACGCCCGTCGCAAGAGAAGCACGCGAATCTGCAAATGCACTGGATGCGCACCCGCAGATTTTCTCTTTTAGCAACGATACAGGACAAGATCTGAATGAGACCGATCAAGACTAGCGCCAGATAACTACCCAATCTACATAAGCTGCAAGTCCATGTGAATCGACCACCAATGCACACCTGGTACAGAGTACATCGGGACAAAACGGCCAAGAGAGCACATGCATGCACACACGCATGCACGTTCGTGCACACACACACACACACACACACACACACACACACACACACACAAAGTAACGCACACAAACACGCACACACACACACACGCACACACACACGAACAGAATAATTATCTATTACTCCCTTCAATAGTAATCCCTTTCATTACCCTTTCTCGGCCAGTTCTTGTCTCAACGCCGTACCATCGTTCATCAGGTTGTTCGAGTCCGCTAACTGCTGGAGTCCATTGCTGGGGAAAATCCAATCTTGATCGCTACCAAGCTGCACGCTACGAGCGCCGATGGACTTGTCATCTTGTCTCTGTGAGGACCTTGCGGCGGAGGAACATCCTCGTCTGAACACGCCTTGCAATGAATGAGGTTTCGTCAATGCACTCGCTGCTGTGTGCTGCGAATTTCTGTCGTTGAAGTATGTTGTCCAGCGGGCGAAGGAACTGCTGCGCCTGTGGCGTGTGGTCACTGGACAGCGTAGAGAAACCAAACTTGATCCTGGTTTCGCCGTTCTAGGCTCTCCTTCGCGGGACAGTTGATTGATAACGGAGGAAAATGTTCTGGAACTGCTCGAATGAATGGCTACGGAATTCCAGGACGTACAGAAAGAATTCTGTAGTGGCAACGCAGTACGTCGTGAATAAAACAAAAGCCTCGCCATTGCTGCAGGCAAACGAAATGTTTGCGAACCGCAGAGTGGGGTGAGTCTTCCTCAAAGGAGTCCAAACGTTCGGAATGCCAGCAAGAGAAAGTGGTGTCCCCCAAAACCGCTCCGCGGTGAAGCTAATTAGCTAAACATAAGAAGGCGTCAAGATTTGCGAAAGAGCTGTCAGGCTCACCTCCGTTATCCGAACCAAGTCAGTTGAAGTATTGTGATTTCACCCAGGCCTAGCCTCCCTGTCGTGGACGCGTCGTGGACATGGTGGAGGGCGGCTTTCACAGATCCCTGATTTCCCCTACCGGCATCTGGTGCCGACTTGATATCAATGTGCACTCGGGGTAGCGCCGCGACTGAAGGGCCCAGGCGACCCTTAGGCTCATGAACAAAGACGCAGCCAGCCCGCCCGGCGCTGGATAGAGTGAACTGAGCAATGCATTGAGTGTTGTGTGTGCTATAAATAAGGACAGTGTAGCGATGTGGTAGGAGATCGAATTATTTTCAACACAAGGCTGTAGATCCATTTCCTTCGATCTCCTTCGAAGTAGACATTTTTCACACTGGTTTCTTGGGAGCAGTTCCAAAAGGTCACATTCTGTTCAAGTACGTCCGCCGCGTGGCCGTCTCACAAACGAAACATGGCAACAGATCTCCCTCCCAGAGTGAGACAGGGAGTCGTAAAACCCGATTCCCTGCTACCACAGATTTGCAGAGGCATGCATGCATACACTTGTCTTTATGATTATGATTGATGTGCTTGATTTTATTCATTCATTCAGTCCGAGAGGCGATACGTAAGTAGCCTTGCCAACATTGTCACGCAACCGTTACAGTCACACGCGAAGCCGAAGTTTATCGCATGCAGGCCGCGCGCATGGATTCGAAAGCGGCTGACGAAATAAAACCATCAATTCATCAATCAAGTCACTTACCTGTCGCGCTGGAGCTGCAGAGTTCAGCCCGCAGGTAGATTACCATGATAGTGAGGTTTTGCATTCCGAAATTCGGCAAAAAGATTGGGTAAATCTACCTCAGCTCACCCAGCGCCTGTGCGCGCGTAGATCTACGCCGTAATAAGGGTTCGAAGGGGAAAATCAATCAAGTCAAGGCAGACGACTGGCACAATAACGATAGTGATTGTCATGTTAGCCGTGTGTGTTTGAATGAAAATATTTTGAGTCACCCAGTGCGTGGAGTAGGCCGCAGAGCTCCCTTCCAGTTGAGTTCGCCTTCCCCTTTTCGAGCGCCTTTGAAAGGTCCACGGAACATTGTCATAGTCGACACGTATCGAAGAGCAAGTCGATGAAAGACTGACATGTACCCGAGAACAATAATTGTTGCCGTTGTGACGTCCAGCCACAGTGATCGGTACCTCTAGTACATTTACCTGGAGTTCAGGGTCTCCCCTTCGAAAAGTGAGCTGGGTGACCCGAGGAGGTGTTTGGTGCGGGTGCCTGGAACACCCTGGGATGGATATTGTCGAGCCGGAGTTCACCAAGACACTACCTTCGGACCTGTGACAGGTATGTTGAAATAAGCATCACTGTTTAGCACGTACCCGCACCTGGCCGCAGCAGAAGCAAGCAGGGCCCTGCAGTTCCGAATTAGGCCAGTGTGTGAAACTGCTGCAGAACTCGGAAAAGTCGTACATTGTACCCACATGATCAGCAGGAAAGGCAGGACCGACGGAAGCAGTGTTTGATTGGTCCGGTCATACCCTAGCCTTTCATACAGTTTGTGTGTGATACGGTGGGTATACATAACCTCCTCAGCAGTAACACACACGTTGGTAGCCAAACAGTTGCTCCGGCCATGGCCTGACCAACTGGACAGGACAGGTTTCGCCACCTCTGAAAGTGTACTTAGTATTGGAGGTGGTTATTATCTCAACAATTCAGCGGCGAATATAGCGATCTCTACAGGGAGGTTCCAGTATAGTCAAAACTGAATAGCTGATACATGTACATGAATAAGCATATTGTTGCCAGTAGTACATTTACGGAATTTAGGGGGTTCCACGGAACCCCTGGAACCCCTCCTGGATCCGCCCCTCAACATACTGTTCATCTTGGACCATCCACGGTTGGTTAGGTCACCGTTTCCGAACACGGTACTTTTCGAGCATTATCCGCCAAAGGCAAAGGTTAACCTACGTCTTATCAGATTAAACCTTTGGCGGATAATGCTCGAAAAGCAGTGAGTTTGGCATAACCATTCTAATAAACCCTATGCATTGAAATCTGCTCCATTTCTACATCCACATATTAAACATGCATGAAATATGCAGTAACACCTGTGACTGACGACCACCCCTTGGTGCCAGCAAAACGGTCTTTAGTAGCAGGTGGTCTTTAGTTAGAGGTTTGCACTGTGCGACCATATATGGATCCCATTACATGATATGTTTGTCAAAATGCAGCTAATACAATTCCCCAGGAATTGCGCAATGCCATGCTTATTTCAGGTCAAACTACTCTTGGAGAGAAAGACGGAGAGAGAGAGAGAGAGTGTGTGTGAGTGAGAGAGAGAGAGAGAGAGAGAGAGAGAGAGAGAGAGAGAGAGAGAGAGAGAGAGAGAGAGAGAGAGAGAGAGAGACAAGAAGACAGAGAGACAGACAGACAGAGAGAGAAAATTATTTTTTGCCGACATCAAAACTCAGCTGCTACTTCTGAAACCAGAAGTCAAATTTTCCCTGTGGAAGTCTCGTTTTGCGCTGGGCTTCAAATTTGTTCCTGCAATCAATCGTACCGACTGTCCTTGCTGTGACTTCTCGATTGCTTGAACGCGATCCCAGTTCAGCATCAGGATCTTGAGGTGCTGCTTTGTTTCTGGATTCCGAATTATACGTTTCATCAGTGTCGAGAGTTTGTATGTACAGGTAAATGTATACTGTCAAAGCCATTATTCTAACGAGTCGCAATTAAAACGATTTCCTGAAATTGACCGGTTTACGTGTACAAAAGGTACAGATTCTCTCACTCATTCTCAACTCTCACTAGCAACAGTATTTGTGTCCAGTTCTGCGTAACGTTTCCTGTTTTAACCATAGATTTCCTTCTCGGTAACTCATTAGATTTAGCATTTTGTTTAAGGCTCTTAAGGCTCCGATGTCTCCCTCTCCCTCACCATTGTTGTTTCTGTCAATATCCAGCACAAGTTAAAAGTCCTTCAGCTCCATCTCTCCATCTCTGCACACCTGCATCTCTCCATCTCAACCACCAGCGTACTAATGATTACGTCCTCAATGAGTTCCGATGACGTCAGAGGGGCGGAGGGATCTCCGCAGCTATTTCTCGCTCGCCCGGTCCGGTGCACGCATTGCTCCACAATCGCTGCTCTCACAAGATGAAGCCAGGTACGTTGTGCTGGGGCGTTTTTCTACAGTAAAGCCTGTCAATGCGACCACCTTTGCTGGGAGACCACTGAAACCAGGACCAAGGGATGTTATTTCCAGTCAAATGACCCTGGATAAAGAGACCACCTGGTGACAGGGACCACGTTTTGAAGGTCCCCGGTTGAGCGGTCGCCTTAGACAGGTTTCATTGTATGTGATTCTGGGACTGAAAGTTCTTCTCTGCTGGGAAATCTGCCTTCCTAGCTGTTCTGCTCCCTGGCTCTCCAATGAGATTTCAAAATAGGATTTTGTACAGGTGTGTAACTGGTCCCCCTTTTAGGGAGGTGCACAGCCGCATACATGTATGTGAAGGATGGCTGGTGCATGTCATTCATGGTCATTATGTGCATGCTGAACATAGGTCGAAATGTTTAGGGAATGCACCAAATTTTCGGCACGTATAAATTCGGCCTCCCAGGGCTAAACACGTTTCGGCCGTATTAAAATTTCGGCTTATACTGATGCACTGTCACACTGAACCTTGCAAAACAAAATTTAGGCCGCAACAAATTTTCAGCCAAAAGTGCCCAGGCCGAAAATAGCCAAAAATTAACCTTTTGAGCCCGGGCCCATTGAAAACCTCTGCCACGCAGTAAATTTTTTAAATTCACTCGATGTGAGGAAACTTGATTTCAAACGATTCTTTCATGTATCCTGAGCTCAGAACTGTTTTTGTTTTGGAAATACGACAAAGAATACAAAAGTTATGACCGTTTTCATAAAGGTAGTTATACGCGAAATTGGTATTTGGAAATGTATGCACGCGCATGTAACTCCAGTTCAAACTTACGGAGCGACTCACACTTTTTTTATGGTACGCGTACATACTAGGAGTCCTCTGTGCAGCAGTACAGCTCGACGCCACGCCACGGAAGAAACGCGGGATCGATGTAGTTCCGCACTGACTCGTGACGTCCATGAACGTCACCGTGTCACAGTGGCAGTGGTCATGACGTGTCAGAACGTCACGCGTGCTCAAAAGGTTAATACGTGCACAATTTTTGTTGACTTACATGTACACTAAGTCATTGTCATCCTTGGGAAATTCTTTCTCCGCATTCAGATCGGCGTCAGCGGAAGTGGAAGCCACAACCACCACTAGATTCTCAGCACCACCACCATCATCATCTGAAGCTGGCCAGCAGAGCGGTAGAGGTGTGCCCAAGGAAAACACTATTACTGATGGACCTGAGGACCGGGACAATGCGCACCGTGGAGCGCCACAGTCCAAGGTATGGAAGGTTATATTTATCAGGGCATATTAGTCTATGATAATATATCATAGACTTATTTCAAGGCGACAATATGCGGTAGTGTGTGTGTGTGTGTGTGTGTGTGTGTGTGTGTGTGTGTGTGTGTGTTTCTGTGATTCACTGGCCAGACAAAAGCCACTTCCTAGCTGTGTGGTGGATACCAGGCTGAATACTGGCAGTCAATTCTTCAGCCTTGCAAGCTGTTGAATGGTGCAACCCCAGCACAAGTTGCTATAGCTTCTGCTGTAGCATCGCTATCGTAGCCTTCGGCGATGGGCGTAAAAAAAGGTCAAATGGTGTGTGGGGGGGGCATGTATGCGTGTGTGTACGTGTGTATGGGGGGGGGGGAAGGAGCGTAGATGCAATTGTGTATGATTGTATAGCAAGCCTACATGATATCGGTTACATGCGATCAGCAAGGTCGGTGAGAGCCGATTGGCTGCATGATTGAAAAAACAAACATTCCGCCTACTTCTCAGGCATGAATCCTTGTCATTGTGGAAACCAAAGAATTGAATTCAATAATTCTCACATTGACGATGCGCCATGATGTATATGTAACAACGTTATGAGATTGTGTCCACTAGTTGTGGGAATGGGAAAGGGAAAAGTCTGAAGAAAAAACGTACTGTCACCACCAGGACTCAAACCAGAGACCTTCGAGATTGAAAGTTGATTTCGCAGTAGGAAGACCGGGCCGGGGAAAGGGTTTTCTTCTCTTAAAAAAAAAAATATGCAAAATGCTGTCTACGAACAATTTAAAAGGTTTTCCACTTTTACACATTGAGTCAAAGCACCGTATTTCCTCGATTAATAGACCCGGTCTTTTGTTTTTTGAAGAGGGTTGGACCCCCGGTCTCTTATTTGGGTATGGTCCATTATTTGAGCACGGTCCACTATTATTTTCATCTGCACATCGTTGGAAATGGTGGATTTTTAACACGTCATAATATAGAAGTTCTATATATAGAAGTTCTATATTATGACGTGTCAAAAATCCACCATTTCCAGCGATGTGCAGATGAAAATAATAGTGGACCGTGCTCATATAATGAAAGAAAGCACTAGCCACTACAAAAATTGTAGTTGCGCAACCTAAAATCGCGTCCTTTTTTGATCCACCACGTGCTTTCTTAGTGCGCATGCGCAAAGCGATGAACTCAAATAAGAGACCGGGTCTCTAATTCGGGCATGGTCTACTATTTTTCCGTGATGCCCATAGGAGGGTCTACTATTTGAGCATGGTCTATTATTCGAGCATGGTCCATTAATCGAGGAAATACGGTATGTAACGTTGCTTTCATGACAAGTCCAATTTTTTTATGACATCGCATACCAGGACACAAGTACAGTCAGACCTCGTTTATCCGGTCCTCGTTTATCCGGATCCCTCGCCATCCGGTAGAAAATGGTTGGTTACCGATTTACAGCATATGCCATGCATACATACAGTATGTGTGTTCGATTATCCGGTTCCCTCGCCTATCCGGATGTTTTGCTGGAAAACGAATGTGTGCGGTTATGCGAGGTCTGACTGTATAGAGGATGTAGGCATGTATCACTATACTCAAAATCCATGAAACTGCAGGCACGCACAGGAGCCGTATGTTTAGCGTCGTCCACGAGCGGTACTATTCTGCTCAGGGTAAGTCTGGGCGTAGATGAAGTAAAGGGGGCCGGTGTCCGCGGAGAACGTCAACTCTGAGTTGACGTCCGCACACAGCTGCGGTAGTTCCTGTCCCGTGTAGTCCACGAGAAGGTAGCACGCTTTGGGCTCACCGAAGCGCACCGTCATCTGGCACGGGATTAGGGTAGCGTTGGAGCACCATGCCACCAGGTTACGCTGTATCGGCCATGGAGCGCCGGCTGTATCATCATTACTAGCATCGTGATCTCCCCCGACGTCATCATTACTGACATCATGATCTCCCCCGACTGCATCACCACTGACAGCTTGATCTCGTCCGGCTGCTTGCCCTGCTCCATGCTGTCTCTCAACCCTCGCAGAACGTGCAATTCCACTGTCCTGACTCGCAACTCCCTGATCAGGTTCCACCACAGAGTAGGTATTCTTACGGACGGTCATCTCCGGAGCGGAAAACACCAGCGCGTACAGTTCGCTCTTGTTGCCAATGCTGCTCGTGACCGGCAAACGCTGCTCAAATTTCAGGCCATGAAGAATAGTGGTGAGGGTCTGTGCTGCATGGTATGCTGGCTTGGGATCATGCACAGGAGTTCTCCCCGGGTAGAACTTGTTGTACACCTATGAGGAGAAGAACAATGCATGCACCACAAAACAATCGATCAATAATAATTACCACAAAGTCTTGTATAAAAGCCGCGCTTGAATAGAAGCCGCCCTCGATAGAAGCCGCAATTTTGGGCCCATCAAATCACACATAAGCCTGGTTTTAGTGTTGACATACATAGAAATATCTATCTTGTGTAGAAGCGCCTGTCTCATATAGAAGCCTGCAACATTTCACCAAGAAAGTCATAGAAGCCGCGGCTTTTATACAAAACTTTACGGTACTATAATATGTTACAGTCGTGGATAGTTGCTGCATAACTCGTTCTCATGTGTTTCTTCTCTTTTTTATATCATAATATGCATAGTCGTTATGCATGCCTGATGATCGTAGTAATACGTGAAACTCAGAGTTGTGACAAAGCTTCCAATCTCTCTCTTGTGTATTCATTATGCATGTATAAGCACATACCATCATAATGACGGTATTTTACCCAATGCTGCATTTTTAATTTATTTTCACTCGGAGAAGCTTGTCTTGTGATGGTCGCCAGTTAAAGCACAGCATTGAATGGTAGATAAAGATGATCAAGGTATTAAAGGGGAAGTATACCCTCAAATCAAACTTTAACCAGTTGTAGTCGTCAGGGTGCCGAGTCAAATGGAAGCTGAGACGCTCCTTTCCTCCTATATTCCCAATCGAACTCGCCACTTCCACCGAAACTGGGTGACT
Source organism: Sycon ciliatum (assembly GCF_964019385.1). NCBI lineage: Eukaryota > Metazoa > Porifera > Calcarea > Leucosolenida > Sycettidae > Sycon > Sycon ciliatum. The sequence goes on along the minus strand of NC_088649.1, from coordinate 17,064,556 downwards.
GGCTGACTGCGCCCTACTAGATGGGGATTTATATGCAAAAATGGGCCATTTCGTTCTTATAAAAGCACAGGTGAACACCATTGGCCAATATGTTGTAGTCTTTCGGACGTTGAGTCGACGGGTTTTGGTTAGGGCTGAAACGATTATACCGAATAATCGAGTACTCGTTTGATAACTCTTACGATCGAGCAATCGTTTAGATTACCGATTACGATTATTTTGCGTTTTTTAAATTTGTGTCCAGAAAGTACGGTAAAACCTCGTTTTGTGAAGTTTGAATCAGTTTCCGCTGGGAGTATGCAGTTGCCAGGGGTATGGTTTATGTTCTGAGGTTAAATTGACTTCAAAACTGCCATGCTTCGGAGCTACCCTTTCACTAATGCAGATTTGTTGGTATTGTGAAGGCATAGTTTGTGGAAACAGAGTAATGTTTGCACAGAATTATGACTCTATTTGCTAACGATTATAATCGATTACTCGATCGTTAAGCTAAAGAGTAATCGATATGTGAAAATCCATGATCGTTTCAGCCCTAGTTTTGGTGTGAGAAGGCTGCGAAGTGCAATGGAGCGTTATCAGGCCCTTATTCCCAATCGAACACGGTTGAGTAAGCTTTGCTTTGCTCCCTGTTCCATTCTTTCCACTTTTCTCTTCTTTTTGTACTTTTGCTATGGCTGTGTGTTGCCCTCATCTCTGGAGTTGCTCCCAATATCAGCATTGCTTACATATGCTACGAGATTGTGTTGAATATATAAATAAATTATAAAATGAATGGACTCGTATAGAGAGCCAAGGATAAATTTATTAAAAAAAGAAAAAGGACCACGGAACTACAAGTTACGCAATAATGTCCACTAACACCACCAGTTACTAAACAATCAGCTCATACGATAACATTGCACGACACTGACCGACGGTACTGACGTTCTACAGCTAACCAGATGTGCTAGAGCTGTTAGCCAGTTAGTTGTAGAACGTCGGTACCGTCGGTCAGTGTCTTGCCATGTTATTGCATGAGCTGATTGTTTAGTAACTGGTGGTGTTAGTGGACATTATAGCGTAACTTGTAGTTCCTTGATCTTTTTTCTTTTCTATAAAAACAGTAAAATCTGGTTTAAGCGACCACCCCATGGTGCAAGCAAAAGCGGTCGTTAAAGCCAGGTGGTCTTTAGAACCAGGTCCCGCAGTGTCTGTGTAGAACTGTCAGTGCAATGAAAGGCGGTCTGTTAAGAGCAGGTGGTCGCTAAACCCAGAGGTCGCTTACACCAGGTTTACTGTATATATGTATAAATAATGACGATAACGTACCATGCCAAAGTGATCCTCCACGTAAGTCTGGTTGGTGCCGTCGTTCTGCCAGTCATACCAGATCGACAGGGAGATGTTGTTCATGATGTTGCTCAGCCACATGCGAGCTAAGCTCTGCGAAAAGCCAATATGTATGTACATATGCACACACGCACATGCATACATGCACACCCGCACCCGTGCGCGCGCACACACACACGCACACACACACACACGCATATACACACACACACACATGCACACACACACACATGCGCAAGCACACACATACACACACACACACACACACACACACACACACACACACAGACAATATCTTCCGAAGGTGCTACCACGTAATGTGACAAAGACACTGGCTAAAACTTGAATCAGATTCCAGAAATGCTCAATAACAATAGTTCCACGATAGTACTGCCGGTCGCCGAAAAAGTTAAACTGGGGGGGGGGGGGGGGGTCAGCCTCCTAGCCAAGACCGTTCTTATTTTCATGCATTACCCTCTATGCGCGGTTGAGTCACCGTGTATACATCAGTATGCTGTTCTTGGTGAAATTTTAGCCTGGTCGTTTTTCGGCGCGCGGCAGTACTGTGTTGACGACCAATAGACTGGACTGACCTTGGCTTGCCGGTCTACATCAAACCCATGATAGCGTGTCGAGTAGCCCCACTCTGACGAGATGATTGGCATCGCCACCTTGCCTGCGGGTGCTGATGCGTTGATTAGCTTGCGCAGGTTGGCAAAGTCGATGGCGGAATCCTCCGGGTCGGTGTCACGGTACGGATGCACGCTGACGGCGTCCCAGTACGTCAGCAGACCGGCGCCGATGCACTGCTCGATGAACTGGAAATCGACGTGTGACGTGGCCGGACCGATCAGCACTACCCTTTCGACATGCTCCTTTAGGAAGGCGGCTGTGGAAGAAAAAGCAAGAGCAGTTTGAAAGACTTGTCAGCGTCGACGCAATCCACATAGTCAAGCAAATTTTGTAACTGAACTTTATAACAAAAGTACCTGCCGGGGTGCTGTGCAGCCCTGGGCATGCGAAAACTGGGATTTTCACTTGAGCAGTGCGCAAACTTGACTCACTCAATTGTATTTTCACCACTGAACCCCTCTGTTTGCCGGTGCTATTTTTTAAAATCGTGTACTTTACTCTATTGTCTTTAGTGCCCGGTTTGCGAGAAAACGAATGTAGACAATACGTATATATTGTTGACACAATATTGATAATCATGTTTCCGTTAGTTCGTACTACGCTAATACCTCGGTTATCCGGACCCCGAAGTTACGGGCATTGTCGTCTACCGGGCACAAGTTTGAACGAGTTTCAGTAGAAATATTACTGTAAAGGCAAACATTTTCGGTGGTATTTTATTTTCGGTAACTTTGCTGCCGACAATTTTTACCGATAATAAAAAATCCCCCCCCCCCCCTCTAATAAAACGCACCGAAAATGTCGGTACAACCGATACTGTATACATGTAGTACTAGCACACTTACCTGGAAAACGGGTTTTACCGAAAATTTCCCTCTACCGGACCGCCGAGTTTGGAGAATACCGAAAATGTTACACCACCGAAAATTTCTGCTTTTACAGTAATACTCCCTTGTCACTTTTTGTTGAAATAGTGATGTCAAATGTCATAATTATTATCTATGACATTTCCCATCGAAATGCATGTGATTCGGAGTTACGGACATGTCAAAGTTCAAAGCTACGGGCAGTGCTTGGTCCCGGACCGCCTGGATAAACGAGGTATGAGTGCACATGATATTAGTATGGGTTAGTATTTGTATGGATGTGGAAGGATCCCCCCCCCCCCCCCCCCCGTTGTGAATTCCAGTCGTTCGTTTACATGGCCGGAATTCGTACATTTTGGTCATTCGAGAATTACAAAACCCAGTTCCAGAATTGTATAAATGTGTAATCAAAAGCGCCCAATGTACTGTAGGCATGTTCTCACTTTTCAGTTTTCAGTTATCACTCAAAATCTCGTTACTCACAGACGAACAGTGCGAACTTGACGTAATCCTGCACGTTCGGTTTGGGCTTCCAGAATCCGATGTTGGGCTCATTGTAGATCTCGTACATGATGCGCAGGTTGAGAAAGTTCGACGCGGCGTTGAAGGCCCAGTTGGAGAACGCTGCGAACGCCTCCTCAGTGTGTGGAGAGAGGCCATCATCGTACAGCGGATTCGCGTAGTCCAGAATGAAAATCATCCCGAGGTCGTACCTCGTCAACACGGTCATGAGCAGATCGTAGTCTGTGAAGTTGTACACGCCTTTCTGCAGCTCCGTCGCGTCCCAGCTCAGGTCCATTCGCACCCATTTCACGCCGGACGCGGCCAGCATGGCTATTTCGCCGTCTCTGGGTCGGGTGTGGATGTGAATGTTGACGCCGTACGGGCTGGGAATGCTCGGCGTCTCCACGAACTGCTGCAGGAACCAATCGGGCAAAGACCATTTCGCTGCGCCAGAGGTCGTGGAGTCCAATGCCATCGTCTGGTCTGATATTTCGACTAGAAGCGTAGCTGCAAACAGCAGCTGCAGCACTGCCGATTTAGTCATGATGACCAGTGGTTTGGGGACGCTTCTTTCCTTCTCCTGAAAACAAGCCCATTAGTTGAAGTCGTACTAATAATTTTAGCAATTAGCGGTTACTGAAGCACTGTTCTTCATCTCCAATTCTCTGATATGCTGCGATTGACGCTACCACCGCGGATATTTTAGCAGGTACACTAGTGCACTCCAGTCCTGCACTGCAGACTCGTAGACCTACACCTGTCTTCCCGCCAGACCTGTCACAGACAATCAGTAGGCGCTGCTTGTAAAGCTTGGAGTGATGTATTGACTGCGAACTACACTGGTGTAGAACGGCAGTTGAAGACCAGTGCCCGTAGAAGAAGCGTAATCATAGGAACATGAGTAAATAGTTAGTTCTGCCTCCCTGGCCCTCGCTACCACAAGCCCGCGGCACTTTTACTCTGCAAGCAGCGGGAGATCCAGTCTGATGCTTTCGCCATACATTGACCTTTTGAACCCGGAGACCGACTGGATCATGGGCAGTGTCTAGCGTAATGTGACATCTCCAAAGATTTCTAGTCCGCTTCGGATTTCACTTTTCAGCGATTCATTGTCATCTGGTCATTGCTGTTCTCAGCTTGGTCGCGTTGACATCACCCAGCACCCTTGGCTAGCCTTTGCATTAAAATGAACAAAGGAAAGCCTCGGAAGAGCGTTTTGGTGTTTTCCCACATGTACGTGAAAAATTAAAGGAACGAGCGAGGTCGATGCGGTGAACACACGCACGCAACTGCAGCGTGTCGAAGTATCACCTAGGCCTAGCGCTAGCTGTGGGAAAACACCAAAACGCTCTTCCGGGGCTCAGGGTACTCGTGAAGTTAGTTACAACACACGTAGATCAACTATTACTTCATTCGTCAAGTAAACGTTAGTACATGTAATTGTTGCCAAAAACAATGTTTCCATTCACACTTATCCTCTCAACGGCTTTATTTAGTCGATATTCTTAGTTGTGCCAGGACGAATTTCGGTAGCTGTGCTAGCTGCAAAGCTTTGTGACCATGTTCACACTCGCAGCGTGCTAGTGCCAGCGGCCAAACAGGCTTACTAGCGGAGACAACGGCGAAGCACCCTCCCGTTCGTTCTATGCCTGACGAAGACCGCTACGGTGAACAGACGGACTGTTCATCTCCTGATGTATTCCAGAGCAAAAGATATGTTGCCACGCAGAGAATGTCGTGTCCTTCCTCCGGGGCTTAGTCGAACGACTTGTCAGCTCGCGTGCATGCGAAGTCCTCGCAAGGAATCCTAATTAAATTAGTTCTGCCAGGGAAAAATGCTTGTCTCTCTGAGCATAAGCTGTGCTTGTCGCAAGGTAAGGCAGATTTTCAAAGTTCTGTTCTTCAACTAACTTCTTGTGACTTCATGGGTGCCGAGCACATGTATGTGAAGCGGGGCTAAAAATACATTGTACCACTGTACCACTGTACCACTGTCGTCGCGCGCTACGGCAGAGTTCTCGAATAGCCCCAACACGGCAACAGATGCTTTGTGTGCAAATGCATGTACATGTATGTGGTTTTGTGCGGCGCTGTTTGCATGGTTTGTGGACTAGGCGGGCGCATATCCGCATAGCGGAGACGGCGAATTCCGTCAGAGTTGACAGGATAATAGAGAGGTTTTGCATGCCGAAATTCGGTTTGGCGTTCGACGTTCATTTGTCCAACATCACCAGTCGAATTTTCGAATGAAATCTGTTTTACAAATCGAACATGTCGCGGGCTCCGATTTTGCTCATTCCAGCACAACGCTTCAAACAAAGACTCGAGGGCCAGCGCTGCCTCCTCATTTCCCTGAGACCTTTGCAGGAGCGGATTTGTACCACCCCTGAGTTGCCTCAGAAGAACCAAATCCACGACCACGTCAAATTGTATGCAGGGGCGTCGGAAGGTATTTTAGTGTGGTACGGTCAGCCATCTGAAGCACAATTTACTCGTGGGGGAGGGATGGCTGAGCCCAAAAATTTGGAAATTTAGAGCCCAAATCAGTGCATTTTATTGATTTACGGGTACTTAGGGCAAAATAGTGGTACGGTCAATACCGTAGTGACCGTACCGTGTGCGACGCCCCTGGTATGCATATCGCCTTCGCCAACAGATCATGGTAAGTGTACTCCGGGGGAAGGGAGACACAATGCAGAGGAGCAATCAGAGGTAGCCCGCGATGCTGATGCCGACGAAGACGCCGGCCAAGCGCCTGCGAAGTCATGACGAGATAAGAAAGTGACAGAAAGCACGCTCTTCAACAAGAAAATATATACTTTCGGCAAAGTCGGCGTTTTCCGAACAAACATGCCAAATCTTCAAGTGCATTTTTCGACCTCTCTCTCGCGTGCCGAGTCTTTTGCCGAATTTGTGAATGCAAAACCTCTCTAATTATTCTGTGCTATCCTGACATGTTCAGTGCAGAGTATCCACCACTGTGGAATTACTTTCTTCCTTCCTTATGGATGCGGCGAAAGGGATTTTCAGACTTTGAACACTTTGGGATGGGCCTGGTTTACTCACCTCCCACAGCTTCAGGCGCTGCATTTCTGCATTGATGCATAGAAGGTGGTGGCGTTCCTACGGATGCGGAGAACTTGATCTCCAGCCGAGTCTGACGAGAACCGTGAATATAAATACTTTTTTTTACCGGAGGATGTACCCAGAGTGCTGACAGTGCTCAACACCACAGAGACAGAGGATAATACACAACAGAACAACAAGGACAATCAAGGCTTGCATACTTTTTTATAATGGACTGTTCCCTTGGGATCATTTTAAGGAGCACAGTCGTAAGACGGCTCTTTAGCTCGTCACCCAGACCCCCCATCTCCTAAGGTTGCCGTCATCACTGGAGAGCATGTATTGCAAGTCTGCACATTTCCGGCGCATTTAAATCTCGGTCTTCCGGGGCTGAAACGCATTTCGGCCGCGTTAATTGTTCAGTGTGTGCTGCTACTGCCTGTATGTACTGTCACATTGAACCTTGCGAAACAAAATTTCGGCCGCTACAACTTTTAGGCCGAAATGCCCAGGCTGAAAATAGCCAAAAATAAATATGCGATGAGTATTTGTTGATTTACGGTACAGCGGGCTAACCAAAGCACACGTAATTGAAGAAAACAAGCTTTCCTATTAAGATCGGAAAGGCTCCTTTTTTTCGGATCTGTTCAACAGACAGAGGGTGAGTTCTCGGAGTGATTTCGGTACATCTAAAACGGATGATTTAGCAGCACTGGGCAACACACACGCGCGCAACATGTTGGTTCGTGCATGACCGTGCACTTCAAAGTATATACTCGCACATAGCGTGCGACACTTCATCTGCTGAGATCAATTCACCATTCCCGGTGGTCTGTTTCTCTTTTCTTCTTTTCTCTCTTTCTCTCTCTTTCCTTCGTGCTTGTACATGTGTGCTTCCAGCTGCCTAGGGAGCGCCGCACCAGCCGAAGAGAGCGCTGGACGCATGCAATCATGACAGTGATTGGTCACAGTCGAGGTGGGTGGCGGCTTGAGTGGTCTGATACACAGTAGGTACTGAGTGGCAGAGCTTCTCCCGTGGTTGCTGACGGGAAAAACCCATACAGCACTGTCGGGCGCCGAAGACCGGATCGCCGAAAAACGACCAGGCTAGAATTTCCCCAAGCACAGCATACCCAATGTATACACAGTGACTCAACTGTGCATAGACCGTAGTACATGAAAATAGGAACGGTCTAGGCTAGGAGGCTCACCCCCCAGTTCTTCGGCGACTGACAGTACTATGCAGGAAAGGTGTATTTCCATAAAAGGAAAAGAAAGAGCAAAGTGATGTTGACTTACACCACCAGTTACTAAACAATCATCTCATGCGATAACATTGCATGACACTGACTGGTGGTGTTAGTGGACATTATAGTGTAATTTGTAGTTCCTTGGTCCTTTTTACTTTTTATAAAATTAATCCTTGGCTCTCCATTCTTGACTAATCCTCCACGACATTTCTGAAGCCCTGTCTCATCCGTACTCTACTGCTGGTAGTCATGTTGATCGGGTTGCCATGCTTTTCAGGGGCATTGCAGGGCAACGGGGAGTGATACGACCGGGGATCTGGGGTTGTACTCCCCCCCCCCCCCCCCGGGAGGGAGCGGATTTTTCGGCCTAACAGGGTACATTTTATGAACTATACAGGCGCTCTGAACTAGACGAAAAGTGGTAAGAACATGGTCGTACCGTGTGTGACGCTCCTGCTTTGTTTTCATTTTCTCGCAGGCAACCCGGTGTTGCTGGAAGATGGTCAAGACAGCCCTGGTTGTCAATCGCCGCTCATCCAAGCGGCACAGTCGAACGACGTGCAGATGTTTCAGCGCTCGCTGAGCACTACTCGTGTGAGCGCGGTGACGCAGAATGCCGCACGGGTGCTGGAGTTGGCGGCAGTCCACGGATACGTCAGCATGGTCAAGGTGGGTGTCTAGCAATATGTTCCATACACTCATGTTAGTATAGAGTGGTGTTCACATCAATTGGTCATGTGACTAAATTCGTGCAGAAAGTGACCATAACACATGGACAGTGGAACCAACATGGCCGACATCATGTGACCCATAGATAGATGTGGGGGTTGAGTGGAGTTGGAACCAACATGGCTACCCCATATGGTCATGTGACAGATGTGAAACCACTCTATTGGAAATGTACTTGTATGCCCTTAATGAGGAAGTCCGGTGAAAAATTTAAATTTCACAGTCCGTAGAGTTCGGGTCGCTGAGTCGAATGGTCTTTTTCCGAGGAGGCTGCGGCCTGTGGTTCGTCAGATATGCCCAATCGAACATGTGCGAATTTGAGCGCGCATCACTCAGATCCAGGTGATGACGTCACAGCGTGCAGCCAGGTAGCCACACCATCTAGTTGTGTACAAAATGGCCATATTCGGAGCGCGTTCGATTGGGGAACCGTTTGTCACAGCTTCTTCGGACGAAGACCATTCAATTCCCTGTGATTTTCAGCTCGGTAAACCTCGAGGTTATACCGTCCGTATTTTAGCCGTTTCCGAGTTGAACTTTTTTCCGTCAGCATGCAATGGCCTCACGCGCTGCGTGCACGCTAGCTGCAGTCCATGCAGTCAACAAACTCATCACACACGGAACTACTCCCGCACTGCCGTGCTGGGGTAGTAACTAGTATAGCTACAACAAGACTCGAGTCACAACTGACACAAGTACAAGACTCTATAATATTATAACTTCTATAATAAACTAGTGAACACACAGACTTGTCATGTACTACACTCGTATCAGTCGTATTGTATAGACTCAGTCATGTAGTCAGAGAACGACGTTACGTGCGTTTCTCCCTGCCGGTGCCGGTGGTTGTGCTTTGAGAAAGAAAATTTTAGTTTTCCGCTCCCGCCTCATTATTTTATGCTACAGCGATGAGTGCACAACAGGGCAAAGGAGCTAATCAAAGAAAACACCAAGTCCTGAGAGAAACACTCGTGCAAAGGACTTTCAGGAAACTAGCCGAATATCCTGGTGCACGGCGTTGTAGGTGCAGTACGCACAGGTGCTACATCAAGCGGAAGCTATCACTGCGCTGCATGTAGATCTTCAAGCACCAGAGGCTCGCGTGGGTACGGGTGCTGATCAGCAAGTACGACAAGCGCAAGAGGCGATTTGAAAAATGGACACTGATATGGCGTTGCCTTTTTGTCTCAAACAAAGACGCATTATTGCGACGAACGGGGATAACACTTACAGTCAACATGCGGGCAGTCTCACTCAGCTTCTGATGGGAAGGTGACAGGCACGCACTGCCTTTGAGTTTGAGCGTGATTCGAGACGAGGAGAAGTGGAACAAGCTATGAAACGACCCGTGCAGCAGCTGTCCGAACCGTACGTTTTGAGCTTCCTCCAGCGATGATAGTGGCGAAGAGGATGTGTAACTTGCTTGAATTTTCGACTGAGTTGCTTACCGTTATGTAAATAATCATGTATATAGTGCTTTGTGATCGTGGCTTGCTTCAAATATTCGTATTTCTTTCCTGAGACAAGTGTGAAGATAAGCGCCAATTTTAACTGGGCGAACCAAGTACATCATTGCGCAATGGGCTTATTCAGAGTAGTCTTCTGTGTTCTATTGCTTCCAGGAGCTGCTGACCTACTTGCAGGCACACCTCCCCGAGCAGCACCTGAACGAGTTCCTGACCAAGGTGCGAGGACGAGGAGGCTTGCATCCCGTGCACGTTGCCGCTCAGAGAAACCGCACGCAGGTGCTGGACCAGTTGGTGAGGCCTCGTGTTCTCTCGTTTGCTGTGTTGAGCCATGTGTGGCGTACAGTTGTGCTTGGTGGCATCCGACCCAGCAGGCGCGGATCCAGAATAGGTCCCAGGGGTTCCGCGTAATACCCTGAATTTCGTAAATGCACTACTGCCAACCATATCCGTATCTATGTTCATGTATCAGCTATTCAGTTTTGACTGAGGATGAGGAGGGCACGCACACACGTGGGTGTGCACACACACATTTACAGGACTGGTGCAAACAAGATACCCTACCTTTTTTTTCTTTTCTTTTTTCCATGGCTGGCTATAACCGCCCTCACCTCCTCCTCGATTGGCCTTGGCCATGAGTGTGTGAGTGATAATAATATTAATAATACCGAGTTTGTGCAGTCTACTCTTGCTCACAAAGACACGTGCACCTGTACCTGTATGTGTTTCCTGGTGTTCTCCTAATGTACACACGTACCAGCTGAGCACCACACCAGCCCTAGGAATGCTGCAGTCCGAGCAAGGTCTCTCAGTAGCTCACTACGCCGCTGCTTCAAACTCGGCCGATGCACTCGAGTGCATTATCAATCATGGTTAGTGGTTTATTGTGGGAAAGAGTACACACGCAGGCTACACGCCTGCGCCGTTGGCGGTGGTCCGACAAGAGAGGGGGGTCTCCCGGGAAATTTTTGAAATGGGGTGCAAAATCCTGTATTCTGGGCGCTTCTGCAATTCTGGGCAAAAACGTGGTCCGGCTGCTCTCCCCCTGATACGTACAATACTGTCGGGCGCTGAAGAACGGAGCGCCGAAGAATAGCCAGCCTAGAATCTCACCAAGCATAGCATACGAATGTATACACGGCGCCTTCTCTGTACAGAGACTCTATACATGAAAATCGGAACGGTCTAGGCTAGGAGGCTGCCCCCCCCCCCCCCCCTGCCACCGTTGTTCGGCGACCAACGGTACTGTAGCACCCAGGGGTGTGCAACTGCCTGTATGACCTCTGACCACATTTATTTATTATTTATTTATTTTATTCCAAGCAATACATGGCTGGGGTAGACACATGACATGGTTCTCTAGGCTACGCTGGCGGACGTGATCAGCAGAGTGTTGAACCTAAAGCAGGCCTGCGTGCAACCCTGTATCTATCATACATGTTATGCAAGTCACGCGTGCGGGTTTATCACGTCTGGGTTCTAGCCTGGTAAAAATCGAAGGGGCTAGGAAGGGGATACAGTTAAATTTTTTCCATTTCCAAAATTGTTTTGCCACCCAAAATGCTCCATAGTTTGACTTCACCCTAGGCAAGTTTGTGGACCTTTTTAAAGAACCCTCTATTAGTGGCTATCCATTGCATTTTTGTTGAAATGCACTCTCATGTGAGGTAGTGGCTTTGCTGTTTGCGTTATGTAGAGCTCACTGACTTGTCAGTTTGAGCACACTGGCAAGCGACGTTCGGGCCTGGTTTAAATCTGGCTAGAACCCTGCAAGCGATGTGAAATTGTGCCGTCACAGACCCTCAGAGACTAGCATTGAATACACTTCTCGGGCCGTATCAGTTGCCAGTATCATTTGTCCGATGATTGCTTAGCGGCTTGAAACAACCAACCTGAACGTCCTCCGCTGTGTCTGCTATGTTCTAAGCTCTGTGTCTGAAATTGAGCACTCTCTGCAGCTTGGGGATCAACGGATTTATTATTGTGAATGTGTGTGTGTGTGTACGCGTGTGTATGTGTGTGTGTGTGTGTGTGTGTATGGTGTGTATGGTGTGTATGTGTGTGTATGGTGTGTATATGTGTGTATGTGTGTGTGTGTATGTGTGTGTGTGTGTGTGTATGTATGTGTGTACGTGTGTGTATGTATGTGTGTACGTGTGTGTATGTGTATGTATGTGTGTGTGTACTGGTATGTGTATACACATCTGGCAGCCATCAAGGCGGGTAACCTGTCCGACGTCCTGGACCAGACAGCACACACCGGTGCTACACCTCTGCATGTTGCCGCATTGGCACACAGCCAGCAGGTATGGACCATGCAGAGAACACTTAAACCGTGGACACACAAAAGTCACAACGGAGGTTCACAGATTTGTCGCAACTCATCTGTAAACCTCCGTTGTGACGTTTGTGTGTAATAGTGCTCCACATTATCGTGTTGAGCCCTCTCCGCTGGCAGAAGGAAGTTTTCCTCCTTGTAAACCGTGAATATATATTTTTAAATACAGGCCTGATTTTCGAGACGTACTGCTGGCACCTAAGCATGGCTGTAGCGTTTGAATTCTTTATTGTGTTGAAACAGATATTGATACCTGGTTTCAAACGTATAATAAGCCTGATGTGAATAGAAGCCTAGCCCTGACATCGGTTTCTACAGGAATATTTTCCGGCTTTAGTACAGCTAGTTATTAGTTACAAGTGCTAGAGTTACCCAATGGTGATCCGGACATTGTTACTATATAAGGCAGACCAAAACGCGAATGCATTCAGCCTTCTGCATGTCTGCCATCATCACGTGTAAGGTCAGGGGATTGGAAGAGGATGTTGTATTTCGGGCACGTAGCTCCGGTGCTGCCCAATGAAATCTCAATCCAGCGAGTCGATGCCACGCTGGGCGCTGTGCAGCGACAAACCTGTGAAGACTGTGGTGTGAACTGATGTACTGGCGGCAAACTTGACTAGCCCGATTGCACTTCACTGAGCGGCATTGTTTGATTGGACTTCACTGAGCGGCATTGTTTGATTGGACTTCACTGAGCGGCATTGTTTGATTGGACTTCACTGAGCGGCATTGCTTGATTGGACTTCACTGAGCGGCATTGCTTGATTGGACTTCACTGAGCGGCATTGCTGCATTATGCTTACAGTTTGTACCTGTACGGTACTAACGTGACGATAGTATTTCAGGCATCCTCTGTATGTTCTGTGTGTGTACGTGTGTGTACGTGTGTGTGTACGTGTGTGTACGTGTGTGTACGTGTGTGTACGTGTGTGTACGTGTGTGTGTGTGCGTGTGTGTGTGTGTACTGGTATGTGTGAGTGTGTACGTGTGTGTGTGTGTACATGTGTGTGCACGTGTGTATGCGTGTTTGTGTGTGTGTGTGTGTGTGTGTGTGTGTGTGTCTGCGTGTGTGCGTGTGTCTGGGCTGCTCTGGGCGTGCATGCCACTAAAGTGTTTCAAGGTGCTGATCGAGAATGCAGCGGATATATCTCGTGTTGACGTGAGTACTCCGGCAGTGCCGACAACCAGTTTTACAAAATTTCAGGCTTTATGTTCAATATTTTCCTTGTATAGGGGTGTATAGCATGGGTGTATTCAACCCTGGCCACTACACTCATTGACATAATTAGACAGGGATAGTGAATTTAGGAAAAGTGGAATCAATGGGTTTTCTGTAGACAGCAAAGGGAATCTTTTGGGATCGGCTTTTCGGAGAGAGGTAAATTTACATGTGCCCATGCGTATGTCTACTGTATGAGCTCGCTAAATTGTGTTCTTGTTTCCTTGCATCTTCTCCACCACAGGAGAGCGGTGAAACATCGCTGTTCTCACTGCTGTCTGGAGATCAAGTCGACCTGCTGCAGTTTGTCATGGAGTCGTGTTCCGACAGCGTACCCACACCGGGGGCTGATCATACTCGATGTGCTGCACACGTTGCCATGGAGTCGGATCGGGGCTTCTCGACGGTTGTCATGACGACAAACTGCCATGGCGACACTGTTCTGCATTGGTGAGAAGCTGGCCCAGTGTGTGCAGGAATCTAATATGGCATATAGCAGATATTGACTGCACTATAGCTTCATGGTAGAGCATTCCTGGCCCTAAGCGAGGGCCCCTGGTTCGAGTCCTGCTTGTGACAGTCAATTTTTTTCAGACTTTCCCATTTGCGACTTTCCCTCGCAGTACTGAATATATAGCAGAAAGAGTACATAACCCCCAAGAATGTGCAACTCGACTATGGGTGCTGTCCCGACGGAATTTCAAGTTGTCATTTGTATGATGCAATGCGCACTGCACACGGATTATCAGACAAATCCGGAACCTGTGGTGGAGCAAAGCCCATCTGATCCTGGACAAATTATTGCAAAGAAAAACGTGTGATGCGTTGACACCCGTTCACACGTTGTAAATCACTGGTGCAAGGAGCATTGCATCTTTAATCATGACGCTTGGGGGGGGGGGGGGGGTATTTACTCTTGATAGAAGTTATGTAATTCCATTTTTTCTTCGGTCCTCCACTCTTTACTGAAACGGAAACGCTCTGCAGAATAGATAGACTGCCACCAGTAGTACCTGAGCTAAGGACATTACATTTTGCTATCTTCTGTCTCCTTCTTCCGTCTCTTGTGCATGACTTGCTGCGGTCATTCGCCTGTGCTCTACGCCTCAGTGCTATCTCCAAAGGATCGGTGCGCTGTGCAAAGCTGCTCTTTGAGAATGTAAGTGCAACACTAAAGTTTTACGTTCGGCATGGTCCCATCGCTCAGATGGTTAGAGCAGGGCTCCGGTCTAGCCCGTTCTTATTTTTCCCGAACCCAGCAGTTTCATTCTTATTCGATGGTACAGTCACACATGTACATTATATATCTTTCAGCCTAGACCGTTCTTAAAATTTGAAATTCTAGCCTGGTCATTCTTCGCCGCTCCGTTCTTCGGCGCCCGACAGTAATGTAGTGATCTATATATTGTTTAGAAATCCCCTATCGGCCAAACTTTAACGACGGCCATAAGTTTCATTTCGAGATTCGCCAAAGTTCTCACCAGCCAAAATTTGTTGATTTACAGTAATTTTGAACAGGTCTGTGCTTCTGCTGTTGCTACAGTGTCCCCAGCTTCTCCTGAGCGGCAACAGGGAGCTGCCCATCAACACCTGCATCCGCACACGGTCTGAACCGCTGCTGCGGCATCTGCTACCGCTGACACTTGACCAGCTACAGGAGGTTGAGCAGAAAGAGCACAGTATGCCTAGAGATCATTTGGTATGTGGCGGTGGAGATGGTGCTGGTCCTCGTGTGAGTGATGCTGGTGGTCCGTGTGGGAGCGTGGCTGGAGTTCTCCTGGATAGTCGACAACGCTCCTTGCTGCACGGTGCGGCGATGTCCGCCAGCCTGCCTATCCTGGCGGCTTTGCTCGAGGTTAGTCTGATTGCCCACTGTGTGTGTGTATGTACAGTAAAACCTGGTTTAAGCGACCACCTCGCGGTGCAAGCAAAAGCGGTCATTAAAGCCAGGTGGTCTTTAGAACCAGGTCCCACACTGTCTGTGTAGTAGTAGTCGGTGCGTGGAAAAACGGTCGTTAAGAGGGTGGGTGGGTGGGTGGGATAAGACGGCCACCTGTCCTAGAAGACCACTGCAACCAGGACCAAGGGATGCTTTTTCCAGTCAAATGACCCTGGATGAGGAGACCACCTGGTAACAGAGACCACACTTTGAAAGTCCCTTGAGCGGTCGTCTTAGACAGCTTCCACTGTAGCTGCTTCTACCTCAGCTTAGCTCAGAATTACCGCCCGAACCGATTCCAATAAAGTCAAATGAACGACAAAGCTTCTTTTTGTTTAACTGACTTGAAGCATTGAAGCCAGACTGGTCGGACGGCGATAACACAGCAAGCTATAAATTGAGAGGGTTTTTTTCTTTGCCTTTTGCTTCTTCATTGGCACATTGGCTCAAAACATGAAGGGGCAGAGCCAGAGATCTCTACAGGGGAGGGTTCCAGTTTAGCCCAAACTTAATAGCGGATACATGTAAATGTACATGTACATCGTTGCTAGTAACCGTCCGCTGGTCCGTTTGTGATGTTATTTCTGTGTGCAGCACTGCCGAGAGAATGCAGCACATCGTCAGCTGATTGGCTGCGGCCTGCCCATGGATGATCACGGTCACACGGCACTGTTCTATCTCGCCTGGATTGGCTCATTGCAGGTATGGACTTCCAGAGCGGGCGCAGAAACACTACAAGCCCTTTCCATCAAATTGTTGTTGTTGTGTTGTTGTTGTTGTTGTGTTTATTTTAATTCGCAAACCAAACGAGCAGATCTGCTCCATGAAAGGTGGCGAATGCAAATTGTTTTGGTCGAAGTACTGTACAGTAGTACTGAGGCATTCGGTTTTTCATAATTCATGTTTGCTTAGCTTCCCTCCAATCGATCTACGCAAAGTTGACTCTACCTCTCAACTCTGATCTCACAACACCAGTTTCCTACACGTCACCTCTATGTGCCTCTGACATTCGATCATTATACTAATGATCATTTTTTTAACTTTGTTTTACTTCGCAAAATCCAAACGGGAATTTCTTCCCATTGACAAGGTAGCAACGATTTGTGTGCATGTGTGTGTGTGTGTGTGTGTGTGTGTGTGTGTGTGTGTGTGTGTGTGTGCGAGTGCGTATGTGTGTGTTTGTGAGTCTGTGTGTGTGTGTGTGTGTGTATGTTTGTGTTTGTTTGTATGTCTGTGTGTCGGTCTGTCTGTCTGTTCCGTATCTTCACTACTTCATGCTACACGTGCATGCACAGGCCATCAAGTTGCTACTGGAGCATTGTCATGGTAACGACTGTCTGTTCGACATCCAGACAGCTCTGCTCAACGTCAGCTCTGACGGCAGAACGGCCTACTTCCTTGCTGCACGGTGAGATTTCCATGCAAACCGGTGGGGAATTGGGGTGGGGGTGGGGGGAGGGGGGAGGGGGGGGGGGAGGTGGTGGTGGTGGTGGTGGGGGGGGGGGTTGGGGGGGGGGGGGGGTAGGGGTGGTAGCAAGAGGGGTTAGGTACAGCATTCATATCCCAATGGTATCACATGCGGCCAGTGACACCGTATTTCCTTTTGTGTTCTGTACAGTTGTGGCCAAAGAAATCCGAACCACCTACCAAAAGCTGCGTCTA
Source organism: Sycon ciliatum (assembly GCF_964019385.1). Taxonomy (NCBI): domain Eukaryota; kingdom Metazoa; phylum Porifera; class Calcarea; order Leucosolenida; family Sycettidae; genus Sycon; species Sycon ciliatum. The sequence continues at coordinate 17,047,552 of NC_088649.1, read as the reverse complement.
GGGCATGCGGCCCTCGGATCAGTTTTGGGAATGTGCATGATGTATGAGATGGAAAACACAACATTACTTTTGACTCGTGGACTGGATTTATTTGGCCACGACTGTACGTCATGCTGTCCAGGGCAACATAACTCTCATCCCAAAGGGCATCACATAATTATGGCCAGCCATCCTTTTCACCATTGCGGTGGATAGATACGATTCGGTACGACCTGAAGGCAGCGTATCTCTCCGTGGAGAGCGCTCTCCAGGCTGCAGGAGATAGACTAAATGGCTGGACACCTTTGACTGGTGCGTCGACTTTGCTCCTGTCTAACAGGTTCAGGGAAGATGAGAGCTGTGTGCATTATTATATTGTACGTTTCGTTTTACCTTCACTGTGTGTATTGTGCAATACAGGAACGGTCATTGGCGATTTTTGCAGTGTATTTTGGAGATTGGCAACAGTGCGCTGTCAAGCTGTCTGTCAAGATGTGTGTGTGTGAATACGGCTGACAAACATGGAGTAACCCCACTGCATGCGGCAGCCATGCACAAACGTGGCAAGTGTGTCAAGATCCTGCTTCGCAATGGTGCCGAGATCACCAGGTATGCGCTGTTGTTCCGTGTGCTGTGTGCTGGGCTGGGCTGGGCTGGGCTGGGCTGTGTGTGCTGTGTATGTGTGTGTGTGGTGGATACCAGGCTAAAATTAGTGGCAGTCAATTCATCAGCCTTGCAAGCTGTTGAATGGTGTAATCCCAGCACAAGTTGCTATGTCTAACATAACTGTTCGCTATCATCGCTTTCGCGATGGGCATATCTGAGTCTGAGTGTGTGTGCGTGTGTGTGTGTGCTGTGTGCTGCGTGCATGCGTGCTGCCTGCTTCGTGTATGCGTGTGTGAGTTCGTATGTGAGTGTATGCGTGTGAGTTCATGTGTGTGTGCGTGGGGGGGGGGGGATGAGTGCGTGAGTTCATCCATGCATAGAATGGTGCATGCGGATTTACCAGATATGCCAGTGTGTCAGCAGTGCTACAGTATGTTTGTGAACCTCAACCTGCATAAGGATTTCTGATTGCTTTTGGTTGAGCCTGTGCAGACGTTACCCAAGGCGTCCTTGTTGAGAAGAGATATGCGTCTTCACTTTGGCTGTCTTCGATCCTGGATCCACCTCTCTAACTGTGCCGTTGGTTCTGAA